>NC_044066.1:1785000-2000000 GCF_902167405.1 Gadus morhua
GTGCCTTAAGGCAGGTTAGGAGCATAAAGAGAACCTCGTGAGGGGGAGGAGCATAAAGAGAATCTCATGAGGGGGAGAAGCTTAAAGAGAACCTCATGAGGGGGAGGAGCATAAAGAGAATCTGATGGCGGGTGAGGAGGGTGAAGAGGGTGAGGAGGGTGAGGAGCATAAAGAGAAGCATGGTTGCTGGAGAGCTCGTGGTTGTAAGCTCAGTCCTGGAAAATTGGTTGCCATGGGCTAACTTGGCTCTGAGTCAAGTCAGAATTAGATTCTTCTTGTCCTTCATTACTGTTACAGTCTCCATGGGCTTTACATGCCCTGCAATGTACAACACCTCCTCACCCTAAAGGACTGTCACACTTCAGAATAAGTGAAATGTCACTGAACGTTCCAGTCATTAAGACCAGTGGCGTTTCTATGGCGCCTGGGAAATCAGATTGAAATAAATCTGGCCCTCCTTTCTATTTCGACAAATTGAACACAATGATGGCATTGTGGAGATTTTGGCGAGTTACAAATCTTTGTGCCGAAAAATAAGTTGAGTGAGGTATGCTTGCTTCAGTTTGTTTTCACCGCAATCACTTTATTTTGTTCTAACCAATCTGCAAAACCTATTTTCTGTATAAAGTATGCTGACGCTTCTCCGTCTCAAGGACCATGAAAGAACTCCCCAGCACAGGGAGATGAGGCCTGATTGCAGACATCACAGGTGCTGCATGGGAAGAATTACAATGGTACCATCACATATGAATCAAATCATTCAGGGATAGGGTTTTATGGGACGGATTTTATTCTTAACTACAGTTGTGACGGGTAGTTCTGAATACAATGAATTTGGTGGACAACAAAGAAGTGGTCACCATGGTTACACAGTGGGAGTCTTACACACTGGACTTTAACATGTCGATCAACCCTGATGAAGGGTCTCTCATTAAGAGGGAGAACAAGCTACTTAAAGGTTGTATAGGTGATTTGCTTTTTTGGCCATTTTTGCAAAATTACTTGAAATCCTTATCATAACCCGCTTACAGCCACTGAGTTAGAAGTACTGACATGAAAATTAAACAAGTCAATCATCTGTGGAACGGGCAGGGCTCGAAAAACTCCAGCCAATCATTTCCATTGCCACCGAGTTGCATTGGACAGTAAGTACGTCAATCAAACGGTCGTACTGCACTCCCCCTCCCCCGCGCCCCGCGCGCGACCCCTTCGTGCAGTACTCGTGACCCAGAGCTCGTGACCCAGAGCAAGCTCCTGTTTGTTGTTATCCTGCGGTAGCTACTGGAACTAGTTAATCCACATTTGGACCTAGCAGTAGAAGACAATTTCCATGGCGGACAAGACGCCACCATCCCCACCACCACCACCACCACCACCAGCAAAGAGAAGGAAAACTCTTTTTCAGAGAGTAATTGATAATAAAAACGCTGAAAGAGAAAAACTGAAATCAAGAATAATCCTAGGCGCTGCTTTCGAACGTTGGCGGCAACTGAAGGACGAGAAGGGTCTAAAAACCGATGCTTGTGTGGCGGTTGACCTAGTTTCAAAGTTTATACCGTTTATACTCGGTAATACCGGTGTGGAGACGAGTGTATTACTCGGTGTGAAAATGTCCACACCGCGGCAACCCTAGTGAAAACCAGGACTTCCAATACAATTATATGAAACAAACATACATTTTCTAAAAATAGTAATGATTTATGTGACCGTTTAATGTTTATAACATCTGGTCCAACCATTGCAGCGAGAACGTATTCTCAGCAGGGGGTGCAGGGAAAAAAAAAAACTCAGCCTGCACTAGACTCGCAACTCGTTACATTGATAAAAAAAGATGTATAGCAGCGCAGCTCAATTACACCAGTGCATGCGCGGACAGTTGAAAATCGATCGTTCACATCCAGCTGCTCACAGAACAAGTTTAGCGCACCACCGCTACCCTCACACTTTTTCATATAACCTTTTTTCAGCACTAGGTCATATGAGCATTAAATAAATGCTGCGTCTCAAAATGCCTTGGACAGCAGCGAGGATGACTCGCTTTGCCACGGGCCGAAACAGTTCGGAGCGACCACAGCCAGAGCGAACACAGCGGGGCAGAGGAGTGTCAGGAATAGTCTTTGGTGTACACATCAGTACGGCCTATTTGCACTACTGTTTAGTGGCAATGCAGTGTTTTATTCGATGCCTTTTTATTTTCGTATATTATTTCAATGAATACAATTTATTTATTCATAAAAAACGGATCTGGTCTTCAAATCTTTTTTCCAAATATAGGTCGTCTTACAATGGGGTTTGTGTTTATATTCGGACCAATACGGTACAGCGGGCGCTCACATGACGTTAAGCATTTCCTGGTGCATAATGTGACGCTTCAGAACCTAAAATCCCGTTTCTCCCCGTTGACACGACAACACATAACCGGCGTTTTCAGAAATCTCCACTTTGGCCGGAGTTTTTAGAAATGATCGTTTTCTGTGATCAGACAGGGCCTCGGACAGGGGGTGTTGCAGCACCCCCAGCACTCCTACTTCCCGCGGTACTGGGTGCAACTTACAGCTGAATGTAGTGCCATGTTGTTAAACGAAAACCTACGCTAGCCTGGCTCGCTCTCGCGCATCTCTGTTCGCGCTCGTGCATGATTGCGCGTCCAGGTACTTGGAATGGGTGGAGTCAGAGTCAGCGTTGAAGGAGAGGGGGTAGGACCATTTGAGTTGTGTATTTTCAAAATCTGCTGGCGTTTCGCAAATCACCTACCCAACCTTTAAGATACAATATACAAACGATATTGTACGTGGATATCTGAGATTTGAATCTCATCCAATTCATCTCTTCAAATCCATAAAGAATCCGACAAAGGTTCAAAAGCTCACATAACAATGAACAGACATATACACTGTCTTCATTTGTCAAAAGATTTACACACATCCAGACCCCCCCCCCCCCCCCCCCAACACACAGACACACACACACACACACACACACACACACACACACACACACACACACACACACACACACACACACACACACACACACACACACACACACACACACACACAAACACACACAAACATACATACACACACACACACCAAGAGTTGTTGGCAGCTCCCCTGGTGAAGTGCATCATGGGAAATGTGTGTGCTTGAAACGGTTCTATAAATTAGTATAGAGTGTGAAAAATCAGGACACTGCCCTTCAGGGACGCATAACTCAAATCCATGGTGGCCTCACGGAATCACTTAAATTGTCTGTGATATGCCCACAGAATTTGCTCCAATACAAGTTAATGACACTCATATTCCGTGGCACACGCACAGATCCCCGTTTCAACGACCGAGTCAACCTCGTCTCACAGGAATCCTTGAAATGACCACATATATACAGTGTTGGGAAAGTTCACTTTTACGTGAACTAGTTTAAAGTTCAGTTCACAAATTTTTAAATGAACTAGTTCAGTTAAACATTCATAATTCAAAAATTTGAACTAAGTTCACAGTTCCAAAAAATGAACTAGTTCATAGTTCTTTTTTTCAATATGTTGCTGTGAGCTATTATTTTTTTCTGATATTTTGAACATTGAGCCCCCTTTGTGGTTTGTCTAGGATGAAATAGAGTGGTTGAATCAAGTATCGTAGCGAAATACAGTTTCTATCGTGTTGCACATTTAGCGCATTTTGCAAATCCCATTGATTTCTGTTGGAAGAATCATTGCTTGTTGGCCGGTAACGGAAAGGGGGGTGTTCACGTTTGGTTGAAGTCTTTTCGCTTGGTTCTAGCCCTACTGTTGGGACGGAGAACCGAGCAAAAACACTACAACGAAACGTAAACAGCACCCCTTTCAGTTTCCGGCCAACAAGCAAGGATTCTAGGAGGTATTCTAGTCCGCTGAGCTATGAGCCAGAGAGCTAACGTTATGGATTGTACATATTTATAATTCGAAATTCGTCTCAGCCTTTATGCCACAGATAAATAGGGTCTATAGCAAGCACCCCCCCTCCCCATATTGATATGGAGAATTGTTGCCACATCCCAGGTGGTATAACGCCAGTGGTGTCATATCTATGAAAGAGGGCATTAAAATATACTACAATGATCTATTAGGAGGCCGTAGCCCTGGGTCTGAGGTTTTGGGTTAGGGTTAGGATTAGGGTTAGGGCTGGCTTTTTTCCAGAGACCCACAACTTTCACAGAGTTGCTAATGCGTTTCAATGGAGCACTTAATGATGCTGTGTGAGCCTTTCCTGAATCTGGAGCCCCCCAGTTGATAATCGTATGCAACCTTTGAGACCCTCTTTGATATAAAAGAGATCCCAGGTCTATAGCTTACTTGTTTATGTCCTCGCCTCAATCACACTGCATCACTTCCTTTTAGGGCTTCGGCCTCCTAATTGATCATTGTAGTATATTTGAATGCCCAAACACAGATATATGACACCACCATCGGGACGTGGCAACAATTCTCCATATCCATTTGGGGAGGGGGGGGGGGGGATGCTAGTGGACAATAGGGGTACAATAGACATAAATAGGAAGCACACAAAGTAGGAGGAATGACCTCTCACACATAATAACTTAATTAATTGTTTCAAATAACCCTGCCTCGTTAAATCAATAAGCTTGGTGTGGAAGGGGGCAGTCGATGGCAACCACCATAGGATTGTTGTTTTGACGAATCCTCCGCAGCCCGCCCCCGCCTTCTGAAGTCGAAAATAATCTCCCGATTGAAATGCATTGGTTTAATATTGAATTAATTAATTATTAATGTATGTATTATGTATACAATTATTTAGTTATAATATTATAAGTAGACTGAATTTGTGTTGTACTCATTTATATCCGGTGTGGGTACCGGATTGACTCGGCTGCCAGATCGACTCGGGGTCCTAGATGCGCAATAATGACGCACTTCCTGTAAACACTGTCTTTTAAATGCGCATGCGCGTTTCATTCATTGCCATGTTATTCCCAAGTATTAACAATCTCCTTTTGTTTTCTAATATATGAATAATAATCAAATGTACAAATTATTGTTGCCTATACTTGGGTAATATATAAAAGAAGTATCGGATAAAGAAGAATCAGTTAACTCCATTCACTGAACAGGGCGATCCACTTTATTTCCAGCGCTCCCAACACAGAGTCAAAACAGTGACCTACACGCAGACACTTCCGTTCTCCTCCTTCAGAATAAGAGTCCCTAACAGGAACTGGGTTACACAGCATTCATCAGTGCTTTTAGACGTGTTTCCAATGGCTTTGTTTGCGAAAAAGAACGGCCTGCGTTCGATGAAAGCAAAAGCGAAACGGATTGAGCCTTCTTTTTATAAACAACCCTTCCGGGTTTTGTCCGTTGGCTTGCATCGATACGTCAAGTGTCGATACGTCATCTGTAAGTGAATGAACCGCGAGTCGATCTGGCAGCCGAGTCAATCTGGTACCCACACCGGCACCCCGGAACCTTTGTGCCTATACCTGTGTACGCCACCGGGGGGCTCTACAGTTCGTTCTGCACCGGAATGTATCGTTCATACTTTGGCTGTTATGCTGTGAGATGGTTTTCCATAAAAACCCTCACTGAGTTCAAAGTGTGCATGCCTTATTGCCCTCAGGTTACCACACTTTTGGTGACAAGGATTAAAACATTGATTACTGCGTAATGTGTAGTTAGTGTCGGAGAAGAAGTTCCGTGTAGTTTTAGCTTGCAGCATGGCTACTAATACGGTCGACACGCTCAGTGAATTCGTCGATCTGGATGGTGACTGGATTGAATATGTCGGGAGACTTGAGCACTTTTTCCTGGCGAAAGACATTTGGGAGGAGGAAAGGCAAAGATCGATTCTCCTCAGTGTGTGCGGTGCCAAGACGTACAAGTTAATATGCAATTTAGCAATGCCATGGAAGTCAGGCGACTTAACATTCAAAGAGTTGGTGACGCTGGTGCAAGAGCATTACAACCCCAAGCCGTCAGTGATTGTTCAGCGCTTCAAGTTCCACACACATTCACGCAAAAAACTAGCCTACACGTAGGCTTACAGCATATCATACATTTGACATGTATATAAAGTTAGAATATTATATGTATAAGGTAGGCCGAATTCGGTTCAAATGCAGCTTCTGCTGGCCTACAACTAGGTTGTCTGGATGTCTTGTTATACGCTTTATAAGTTAATTATATTTAAATGATTATAACCATGTTGCCTTTATTTTCTTGGCGTTATCATTACATCCTTTCACGTTATAACGAGATCTGTATCTGACCATTGACAATCCTCTTCTAAGGAAATTATATGAATGAAATTCATATTGACGGTATGGCACTATATCCCTATTCTCGCCCACCCATCTTGAATTTAATAGACCACTTCGTTGCTTCGAGGAGGTCTGGTGATTCCATATATAAAAATAAATAAATATATTAAAATAAATAAATATATATAAATATGTACGTGTATTTATATAGATAGACATGTACATATTTATACATATAAAGGCATATAAATGTATTTATTTATTTTGTTGCTTCGAGGAGGTCTGGTGCTCTCCGTATAAAATAAATAAATAAATACATAAATTAATAAATATGTATGTATATATATATTAGTGGAGGGCCGTTATCGGCGTTAACGGCTGCGTTAACGCAAAACTTTTATCGCGCGATAAATAATATATCGCCGTTAATCTATTTTCAAACACTTCCTTGTTCGGACCCATCACGTGACTGAACTAACCAATCAGAAGCTAGAATTCAGACTGAGGTAAACGTGAGGGAATCAGAGAGGCAGCTTCAACTGAAAATCCCGACTGTATTAAATATGTAAACATGTAAATATGTAATAATTGTGTAACATAAATATGTAAATGATTAACTGACTAAAAATTGTAAGTACATTTATAGCAAATTAACTCCAATATAAATTATATTAATTTATTCTACAACTTTCAAATATTTAACTTCTTAACCTTACATTATTATGGATTATTACACGGCTCTTCTCAATGCTGTAGACTGCTCTATTTACTTGCATGGGCCTTCCCAATGTTCAGCATTCAATTATTTTTGTTTAAGCTCCATTCACTTGCATGGGCACTTCACAACTTCCGGCGGTGAATTATATTTGATAAATCACCATTGCCCAGTATAATTGACCGCTGTCAAGGTAAACGAACAGATTTTTTGCCGTTTGCCATTTTAATCTAGATTAATTTCGGAATTAATCTAGATTAAAAAAATTAATCTATGTCCACCACTAATATATATATATATTAGTGCTGTCAGTTAAACGTGTTATTAACGGCGTCAACGCAAACCAATTTTAACGGCGTTAATTTTTTTATCGTGCCATTAACGTTTTTGTTTTTTGTTTTTTCTTTGGCTCAAAACAAAGAAGCAGTAGCCTGACTGCTATCTTCAAGGCAGTATGTTTGTATGTTCATCGTTTAATAGCACTATAGACTTTTTTTTGTATCGTCCTGTTTGATCAGTATATGCTAATGTTGTTATCAATAAAAAAATATTTGCACAAGGCAAGCCGATGCACTTCTCCATGCTGATAAGAGCATTAAAATGAGAAAAATGTATGGGACAAAGAAATCAAGGGATATTTTGCATAGAATTTTTTTTCAGATTACTCGCGATTGCTTGGGATTAATCGTGAGTTAACTATGACATTAATGTGATTAATCACGATTAAATATTTTAATCGCTTGACAGCATTAATATATATATTTATTATATATACGGAGACCACCAGACCTCCTCGAAGCAACATAATAAATAAATAAATATATATATGCCAAATTCAAGATGGGTGAATGGGAGAGAATAGGGATATAGTGCCATAACGTCAATATGAATTTCATTCATATGTATATATATACATATATCTGGGATCTGTGTGTGCGCCACGGAATAAGAATGAATATTAGCTTGCATTGGAGCAGATTCCGTGGGCATATCACAGACAATTTAATTGATTCCGTGAGGCCACCACGGATGTTGAGTTAATCGCCCGTGGTCGACTCGGTCGTTGAGACGATTGTATGCTGCTGCTGCTACAAGTGAATGAATCAAGCTCTGATCTGAACTTCATACCAGCACTGATTGATTCCACAATGCCTGCTGGAGGCAGTCAACGTTTTCATGAATCCCTCTTTTTGTTTTCGTGAGTCTTGTTGTAGTAACCATTATACATGTAGCCAGATTTAATCAATACTGGAACCAAACGATTTACGACTTGGGGACTTTTCTGTAACTATCTTCTGTTGGCTGGAAAACCCTCAGCACACTAAACTATTAGCAGACCAGCGTCACCCTCCAGTCAGAAGAAACAGAAGAGACTCACTTCAAACCTCGGCTGCACTGCCGATCTATGAGGAAGAGTCTTACCAACACTGTTACAAATACTGTAACATTACTAACGAAACAAACGGTAATTCTGAGCATTTTGGTAAAACATTACAGACTATGACGAGTGTCTGAATAAAGAACAACAATCTATACAACGTACCAAAGCCTGGCAACTAATAACACACCAATTACAACGCAGCAACACGTGACATAATAATGCTAAACAACATTTTCTACAAGCTACACAAATTTGTTTAATTATCATCATGAGATAATCACAGCAAATGTGAGACGGGCATTATGTTAGAAAACAAAGACAGATCAAATTGTAATACTCTTGTGATTTGGTCACGCTTTCTGTTTGCCAAGATTGACAATCCCTTGATGTGTCACAATACCCCATCTACTCTCCCCCCACTCTCTCCCTCTCTAATTGTCCGTCTATCCCCCCAAGATTGATAATCCCATGATGTGTCACCATACCCCATCTACTCTCCCTCCTCTCTCTCCCTCTCTATCTGTCTATCTCTCTATATATTGCCCCCCTCCTCCCCCCCTCTCTCAACCCCTTCTCTCTCTCTCTCCCTCTGTTCATCTCCATCTGTCCATATCTCTCTGTCTCCCTCCTTTTCTCTCACAAACACACACACATACACACACACATACACTCACGCATGCACGCACGCACACACACTCGCACACACAAACACACACACACACACACACACACACACACACACACATACACACATACATGAATATGCAGTATGTTTACATATATGCATGCGGCCAATTGTCACATCTATATACAATAGCATGTCACAACATTAAATCCCTCTCTTGGGACAAAGAGAGTCAGCAGAGCCAGAGGCATTTCTGGATAGAACTTACGGCTGCCAAATTGATCAAAAACAGAGGAGCCGACAACAGAGCTGTATGTGTGTGCTGTGTACACATGATAGAAAAGTGACACTGACCAACACCCTAACAACTGTTTGCCTGGACAGCTTAGAAACACATTCTATTCCTCTTGTGTTGACGCTGCATGACTACATAGACAATACACATCAGAAGAATACACACAGGACTGGTACAAAATGTCGCATACAACACGTCCTAACCTGTTAAACAGTGTCTTGTTTGACAATGTTAAATTAATCTCAACTTCAAAATTAAAATTCATGAATTGAATGACCACACAGAACAGGACTGGTGGGAAGTTGTTTGCTGCACATCATTTGAATCAGCTTTTACCCAAACCTATCGTACATTTCTCATTTATTAACATTTATAGGTTTTTATTTGACAGTGAAATCTAATCACCAAAGCCTCATGACCCCTGATATCCTGTTTATCATACACATCTATAAATATTACCATTGATTCGTTCTGAATGCTGGTCAGCGTAATGTAAACAGAAGAGCATATTTTAAGTACATATTTAATGAAACAATGGTTGTCTAGTCTACAGTCACCCATGATATCTCCTCATAAAGACCCTATCAACGTCCGTATATTTAAGGCTTAAAGAATGTGCACCATTGTACACACACTGACGTCACAGAGTGTACATCGCCAGCCATAAAGTTTGAATTTTACCATCTCTATTTTACTACTACAATATATATATAGAACTTAAGAAAGTAGGATACGTAGACATTCTACAACTAAGAATTACCTCTTGTGTTCCGACCCTTAAACCTCCTATGCACTCGGTTTTTACTTTCATAAGAAACTTGCTGGTGCCACATATCTATATATATATAGCCTACATAATTTTTTTTTATATAGCACCTTTAAAAACAATCGTTTAAGTGGTTTGACATAAGGCAATTAGGAAGACATTTAGGAAGAGAAGAAAAATAATGAAAAGAATAAAAACGTCACGTAAAAGCAAGTCTATAAAAATGAGTTTTAAAAAGAGTTTACTGATCCAGCAAGCCTTATCTCCGCAGGCAGGTCGTTCCAAAGCCGAGGCGCCCTGGTGGAGATGGCCGATCACCTCTAGTCCTGAGCCTCGACCTTGGAACAGTGAGCCCCGCCTGCAGATCTAAGGCTGCGAACAGGCTCATCCGGCGTCAGCATGTCTGTTATATAATCGGGGGCTAGACCATGGCGAGCCTTAAAATTTATCAATAAAATCTTAAAATCAATTCTAAAACAGAGAGGGAGCCATTGCAAAGAAGTGAAGACAGGAGTTATGTGACGTCGTCTGTTAAAACCATGGAGAAGTCTAGCTGCTGAATTTTGAACCAACTGGAGGTGGGAGAGTGATTTATGGTTGATGCCGGTTAACCGAGAGTTACGGTAATCTAGACGCGAGAATATGAGGGCATGGATTAATTTTTCGAGGTTGGGTTGTGATAATAAAAAAAATATTTTGGTGATTCTGATATGGAGAAAACATGACTGTACAACTTTGTTAATGTGAGGGATGAAAGTGAAGTCTGAATCTAAAACGACACCTACGTTTCTGGCAGTGGGCTTGATATTGCTGGATAATGGACCGAGGCTGATGGGACTGGTGATCGTGGTAGGCAGGTTGAACAGTATTATTTTAGATTTGGAGTTGTTAAGTTGGAGGAAGTTATGGGCCATCCAGCGGTTGACGTCTTTAAGGCAGTCTAAAACAGCAGCCAGACTTCTCTGATTGTTGGGTCTCAGCGGGAGGTATATCTTTGTGTCGTCAGCATAGAAGTGAAAAGAAACAGTGTGCCGCTGGATAATTTGGCAGTCTGGGAGCATATATATTGAAAATAAAATAGGAACTAAAATTGAACCCTGCGATACTCCATAGGCTATTTGGGTTGTAGATGAAGAGTGGTTGCCGATGGTGGCCGCACAGGTTCTGTCAAAAAGATAAGAAGTAAACCAACCAAGTGCTGTGTCCCTGATACCAACAAAGGATTTAAGACAATTTATTAAAATTGCACCCCCTCCTCTGTCAGTAGTTAAAAGCAGGTCATTGTTAACCTTGAGGAGGGCAGTTTCAGTGCTGTGCAAAGCTCTAAAACTGGACTGAAATTTTTTCAAATAAGTTATGTTTTGCCATAAAAGATAAAAGTTGGGAGGAAACAACTTTTTCTAAAACTTCTGATAAAAATGGAAGTTTAGAAACAGGTCTAAAATTGTTAAAATCAGAGGGGTCTAGTTTGGGTTTCTTTAAAAGAGGATGGACTGCAGCATGCTTAAAAGCAGATGGAAAAACACCATGGATTAAAGAACTATTAAAAATAGATAAAAGGCTGGGTGCAACTGTGTTTAAAACCTCTATAAGAAACTTGGTGGGTAAAAATCAAGGCTGCACGTGGTTGGTTTCATGCTGTTAGGATTTCGGATTTCGGATAAAAAGGACAGTGAGACAGGTTGGAAATGGGTAAAATAAAACCAATGTCTCTACTGGTGGATAAAATGCTATCTGGAGGGGTGATCTAAAGAACTGTAAAAAACTCCTCACAGGTCTCTTGTGTAGCATAATTCAAATAAGAGGGATAACAGGAGGTGACTGAATCTAAAACCTTAAATAAAACTCTGGGGTTTGAACGTTTTTTAAATCAGGTTAGAAAAATAGGATTTTTTTGCTTCTTTTACTGCTGATTAAAATTTTTGAAACTTTCCAAATGTAACAAAATACTTGGAGGCCAGTCTTTTTTTCATTTACGTTCATAAAATCTCCACTCTCTCTTAATCTCGTGGGTTAGATTGTTGATATAATAACAATTATTAGTGATCAATAAATGCCTGGCTTAAATAATTTTCTCCTAATTTAAGAATGAGTTTGGAACGATCCTGCAATTAACTGAATTGAAAGACACGCCTGCAGACACACATCATTTCCACCACACACACACACACACACACACACACACACACACACACACACACACACACACACACACACACACACACACACACACACACACACACACACACACAACTTAGCAACATGCTAAGCAGTCAAGAGAAAAAATGACTTGCACACTCACTTATGTGTGAGTCTTGAGTAGGTCAGTACCCACACTCTTCTACCATGTTACACAACCTGTGTCAGGAGCCCACCGGGGGCCGTCTGATTTTCATATGGGGTCAGAGGAAGTTTGCTGATTATAACCAATAGATATGGTGATATGATGTTACAATTTTGATTAAACTATTTTTAAGAGTTTGAAAGGTCTTGTAAAGTCCCAAGCTTTAACACTGCTTACACATTTGCAAATGTAAGTTGTGGTCAGAAGAAAAAAAAAAAAAAAAGCGCTCCCGTGTGTGTAATGTGTACACACGGTTGGTAACCTAACACTGACCAATGGCCCTATTGGTGGGTTTGGAACCAAAGCGATGTAGACTCACACTCACATTAGTCAATGAGATATCAGTGATCACTGTCTTTTTAGTCAGGACTGTAACATGTCAGTGAGACAACATGATACATTTTGCGGTTGGATGTGAGATTGCAGGTCTGATCCAGTGAAGCATCAACATTATTACGCTGGATGTACAACTTTGGACTTACCTCTAAGCTAAGCAAGTAAGCGCATCAAAGAGCTGTAGGATGCTGCTAATAAAGAGAAGGACCTTGCTAGCCCTCTGTGGATCTGAGAATCAGGCTAATAGTGGAGCGTCACTACATACATTCTAATATTAGCCGTGAGTGAAGAGTCCAGAGCTAGAGGTTAATTAGAACTAGCAAAAGACTGGCCTATCACAAGCTAAACACTAAACACACAGGGTGGCTAAAGACAAGCTGGAAGATGACTTTGTGTGTTCACAATCAAAAATACATAGGTGGCAATGCACATGCACACACACACACACACACACACACACACACACACACACACACACACACACACACACACACACACACACACACACCCACACCCACCCACACACACACACACACACACAAATACACACAGACAATCTCGCACACGCACACACACAAAATGGTTTACAGTTCAGGGTCATTGACTATAAGTGACATATACTTAGTGTTGCTTTATGTACATACTTACGCTAAGTTTGCCTAAGTGGGTGGTACAAAGGTCCTTCAAATGTGTAGTGTAGTGTATGTGTGTGTGTTTGTGTGTGCGTGCATGTGTGTCAGTGCGCCAGAATGTGCCATAAACTTCAACTGAAGTGTGACAAAGACCAAAGTTGGCACCCAGCTGAATAACTACAATAAGTAAAATATCAGGACAGCAGTTATGAACAGCAAATCGAGTAGGACTATTTATATGATACCATCTCCCAGAAATAAACATGTTTGTCTTTGCCTCTCACACAGACAAACATTTCCAAGAATGAAATGCCTTAATCACATGATGACCGATTTCCTGCAAAAACACATTATTCCAATATTAATCAAAGAGGGCAAATGAACGTCACCTTTAAATGATAATACGAGACTTTCACATATTTTAAATCGAACCTTAAAATGGCAAACCTGACGCAAAAAGTTCCCGGCGTCGCTCCAGTCTTAATGAGCTGAACTCCATCATAAAGAACGCATCAACTAGACTGCCCCGTCTAAACATAGGCTCTATAACTCGTCTTCGGGACTATCGATCTCAATCGGTCTGTTTGTGTGTGCGTGCGTGTGCGTGCGTGTGCGTGTGCGTGTGTGTGTGTGTGTGTGTGAGAGAAACTTCCATCACCTGTACTGCGGGGTCCAGAGACATCGGCCGTCCGCTCGCGATGCTCCGCGGCTCGCCGACGGCTGCGCTCATGTCCCGCGCGGGTCCGAAGTGTCCGTCTGCGGCCGCCCGCTGCCCGTGCTCGGCGTGCGTGTATACGTGTGTGTAATACGATGCGGAACGATGCACGATGTAGCCATCAAGTATATAATGCGATAATGAAGTACAGGAGAGAGAGGAGCGAGAGAGATGATAAGGGGAGGCGCTGCTTGTGTGTGTGTGTGTGTGTGTATGTGTGTGTGTGTGTGTGTGTGTGTGTGTGTGTGTGTGTGTGTGTGTGTGTGTGTGTGTGTGTGTGTGTGTGTGTGTGTGTGTGTGTTTGTGTGCGTGTGTGTTTGCGCGCGTGTGCGTGTGTGAGTGAGAGAGAGAGGGGGATAAGCGTGGATGTGTAATGAAAGAGAAACTAATAAAATGACTAACGGCGCCATCTCCTGGGGAGGTGAACTATTAAACTGTTAACGATACAACCGTGACAATAACAAAAATATTAACCTTCTTAATTTTAGTCTTACTTATAACAGCAATGATTACCTCAATAAACCAACATAATGAAATGGGATAAAATATAAATTAAAAAAAAATGTAGGAAATTATGTATCATCCTCAATCTCGAAATTACCCAAACAGAAAATGATCTTTTGAATCAATACTTATCAGACACACCAATCCTGGTGGTATTGTGAATGTTTATTTGCTTATCGTACACCCTGTATGAAACTTTTTAACCTTTAGCTTGTGTGTGCATGACAACAAACCACCCACACCCAGCACAGCACGTTAAATGTGAGGATGAGGGTCCTTCTGCTATACAACCATTTCTCTATGCACAGCCTCTACAGTCCCATCACATAGTACTCTCTATACACAGCTTCTACTACAGTCCCATCACATAGTAGGCCTACTCTCAATACACAGCCACTACTACAGTCCTATCACATAGCACTCTCTATACACCGCCTCCACTACAATCCCATCACATAGTACTCTCTATACACAGCCTATACTACAATCCCATCACATAGTACTCTGAATGATCACATTTGATAGAACTGAATAAACACAGCATTTTGTTCAGAACAATTTCTTTATTACACGATTATGTTATTTATTATGGTTATGCCTAGCGGTTTGAGTAACACCAATTTTAATCCAGAGCGAGTTGAAGTTAAGGAGATAGGAGATATGCCTATGCCAATACAAAACCCTACTCCTCACCTACAAAGCTCTCCACAACCTAGCCCCCAGTTATCTCTGTGACCTCCTCCAAGAATACACTCCCTCTCGCTCCCTCCGCTCAACCTCTGCTGGACTACTATGTATCCCCACATCACGACTCACTACAATGGGTGCCCGGTCATTCAGCTGTTCAGCACCCAGGCTCTGGAACTCCCTCCCCCCACACATAAAACAATCAGACACCATTACAACCTTCAAGTCACAACTCAAAACTCACCTGTTCAAACTCGCACACAACGTCTAACTGATCACTGTTTTGATTGTTTTTTTTGTTTTGTTTTGTCTTGTTTTTGTTTTATTTATTTCTTATTGCTTATGTTTATTTATTTTTACACAATGTCTTGTTTTTTTTTTAAATAATGTATGATGACTATATGCTCTGTAAGGTGACCTTGGGTGTCTTGAAAGGCGCCTCTAAATGAAATGTATTATATATATTATTACTCTATTAATCTCAGATCTATTGAGCTTCATATCCAGGCCACTGCGGAAGAAGTCGGGTTGGGACGTCTGCTCAAGGCGGCCTATAGTTACACAGGACACCGCAGGATGGAACACCCGGCACATTGCTGCCCCCCAAGTTACACCAATTGAACCCTATTCTCTATTGTAACCATCAGCATTACGGTGTTAATATTGACCTAACATTCAATAGGATAATGCTGGAGGCATTGTGTCCTAAAAGTTGGTTATTTTGAGTAGTATTAGGTATTCACAGAGTATCTCTGAATAAACAAGAGGTATTCACAGAGTATCTCCGAATACCTCTTGTTGGGGGTCAAGCAGCGAAGCTGCGAGACAACCTATTGTTTTCGTACGTTTTTTTATTATTTTCCTGCCATGGGAGTCTATGGCAGCCCATAGAATGCCTTGGTGAAATTTGGCACACTGGTTCAGTACAGTCCCATTAGCCAATGAAGCAAATTTGAATTGTCTGGTGATACTATCAGACCTCCCCGTATAGCTAGTATATTATTTATTGCAGAAATATCCGCGACAGCCAATCATAATCGACCGCGAAGCCGCCAAATAGGAAATAAGCCAATTTCTCAGCAACCCTTTGACATATCATAACCAAACTTGATACATAGACCCATAACATCATCATGGGGACACTCATTGAACTTGGTGACCATTGACCTCTAGGGGGCGCTATAATTAATGAAGACGTGTTTTAACTCCCCTCTCTTCACATGGGTACATTTCAAACTTATTCTCAAAGTCTGATAATACTGTCAGACCTCCCCATATAGCTTATCAATTATTTCTCATGGCAACATCAGAACTTGGCTGCCATGTTGAGGTTGTCAAAATCAGTTGTACATTTCCACAGGCCACAAATTATGTCCAATCTTCATGAGACTTGGCATATTTGATCTTCAGACCAAGCTGAACAAATCTGTTAAACAGCTTTCTCAAATTCAAAACCATTTGGCCTTGACAGCCAATCAAACTTGACTGCAAAGCAGCCAAACAGGAAGTAAGCCTGTTCTCAGCACTTCTTTAACATATCATAGCCAAACTTGGTACATAGACTCATGACATCATTCTGGGGACATCCAAACTATTTGGTGACCTTTGACCTCAGGGGCACGTCAAACAGGAAGTGACCTCATATCTCTGCAAGGCCTTCATGCATCCAAACCAAACTTGGCTCATAGTCTTATGACCCTATCCTGATGATGCCCAAATAATTTGGTGTGATTTGACTTTTAGGGGTGCGTTGTTAGCAGAAAGTCTATTCCAGCCCTTAGAAAGCAACTTCAATGTATTTTCATTGTGATACCCATTTGCCAATAACTTTCATTGTCAGTAAAATCTAATCATATGTATTTTTTCATGGTCATATCATATACTGTGTTATATAAAACTGATAACATATCAATCATATTCAATCGTCATGTAAATCTGACATACAGCATACAATCAGAACACTACTTCATTTATATCAATGTCAGTTGCGCTGAACAGCGCTCATTAATGGGTACACTGCACTCGTGTGGCGACAAGCGCTACTTAATGTATAATGCAACAATGACTATATTTACCATTCCGCCCACTTACAATATAAGCTGCAATTCCCACTGGAATACATGCTTCACGAACAACCTCTAGAACGGATGCTTGTTTACATTGTGTCTCTTTTAGGGATATTGTTCCGAATACCCCTATGTATTTGTGACATTTGTTCTGTCAGGCAGACTGTATTGCGCCCTTACCTCTAGGTGGGGTCATTTTCCCATTTGGTAAACATTGACGCGTACTCGCATAATGCTCATTCCACCGGCTGTCGGTATTACCGATTACAGAGACGGTCGTCATGTAGCCACCTAGCCGATTACGTCCGTCCAGCAAAAAGGCCCGATCAACTCTAGCCTTGAGCCTCGACCTTGGAACAGTAAGTAGGGCCCCGCCCGCAGATCTAAGGCTGCAAACAGGCTCGTACGGCGCCAGCATGTCGCATACTCGGGGGCTAGACCATGACAAGCCTTAAAAGTGATAGGCTAGGACAGGAGTGATGTGAAGTCATCTGTTAAAACCAGGGGCCTGGAGCGCATGGATTAATTTTTCGAGGTCGGGTTGTGATAAAAAATGTTTCATTTTGGAAATGGTTCTGATATGGAGAAAACATGAGTGTACAACTTTGTTAATATGAGGGATGAAAGTGAAGTCTGAATCTAACATGACACCTACGTTTCTGGCAGTGGGCTTGATATTGCTGGATAATGGACCAAGGCTGATGGGACTGGTGATGGTGGTAGGCGGGCTGAACATTATTATTTCAGATTTGGAGTTCTTAAGTTGGAGGAAGTTATAGGCCATACAGCGGTTGATGTCTTTAAAGGGATACTTCACCTGTGGAGACATGAAGGTTATATGAAGTAAATAATTCCATGTATTATACATGTGCAAAACAAATTGAAATCGGTTCATCCTAGTCTAAGAAAAGGCAGAAAGTGTCTCTCTGGCTCAAAAGTAAGAAATCCTCCAACTACCACAGTGCATTGTGCTCGCTGCACCGCCCGCCTGTTTCCGTTTGGAGGGGGAAGGACCCATGGTCCTAGCGCGAGTGGTAGCGCGAGCAAACTTTGTGCCAACATATCCCTGTGATACGTAGACTAGTTTAGACTTCTTACCTTGTTTTTTCAAACGCATCATTTGTATATTACTTTACAGCATAAAAACATTTGCTAATTACAGTAGCTCAGCATATCAAGTATTTGCATTCAACCTTTTCTCCCCAGATGAAAGTGTTTATCTTATACACTAGGGCTAATTTTGCATAACAGCACTGGGGTTAGTAAACAAATCACAACAACCAACATGAATTTTCATTCATGAAAAGATATATTCATGAAAAAATATGAACTATTTACAAAAATAAAACGTGGAGGGTGTGTTTACTACAAAATAGTCACAGCTCATCTTGAGCATCTACTGTCTCCTGGTAGCCACGGTACTGCCCATCTTGTGCTGGGTAATTAGCTCTGATGGCCTGGACAACACAGGAAGCCGATACTGTCTAATAATAATAATAATAATACATTTAATTTAGAGGCGCCTTTCAAGACACCCAAGGTCACCTTACAGAGCATATAGTCATCATACATTTTTTAAAAAGCAAGACATTGTGGAAAAAAATAAATAAATAAATAAACATAAGCAATAAGAAATAAATAAAACAAAAACAATCAAAACAGTGATCAGTTAGACGTTGTGTGCGAGTTTGAACAAGTGAGTTTTGAGTTGTGACTTGAAGGTTGAAATGGTGTCTGACTGTTTTATGTGTGGGGGGAGGGAGTTCCAGAGCCTGGGTGCTGAACAGCTGAATGACCGGGCACCCATTGAAGTGAGTCGTGATGTGGGGATAATAATAATAATAATAATAATAATACATTTAATTTAGAGGCGCCTTTCAAGACACCCAAGGTCACCTTACAGAGCATATAGTCATCATACATTATTTAAAAAAACAAGACATTGTGTAAAAATAAATAAACATAAGCAATAAGAAATAAATAAAACAAAAACAAGACAAAACAAAACAAAAAAACAATCAAAACAGTGATCAGGGATACATAGTAGTCCAGCAGAGGTTGAGCGGAGGGAGCGGGAGGGAGTGTATTCTTGGAGGAGGTTGCAGAGATAACTGGGGGCTAGGTTGTGGAGAGCTTTGTAGGTGAGGAGTAGGGTTTTGTATTGGATGCGGTAGTGTACTGGGAGCCAGTGAAGTTGAATGAGGACAGGGGTGATGTGGTCAGATGATTTGGTGCGGGTGATGATCCGGGCGGCTGAGTTCTGAATGATCTGCAGTCTGTTGATAAGTTTGGTGGGGAGTCCGGTGAGGAGGGCGTTGCAGTAGTCTATGCGTGATGTGACAAATGAGTGAACTAGGATTTCAGCGCTGGATTGGGTCAGTGATGGGCGGAGTCTGGCGATGTTGCGGAGGTGGAAGAATGCAGTCCGGGTGATGTTGTGAATATGGGGTGCGAATGAGAGGGTGTTGTCCAGGATGACGCCGAGGCTCTTGACTTTGGAGGAGAAGGGTACTGGGAATCCATCGATAATTATGAGTGGAGCTGGGGTGTGTTGTGATTTAGTGAGGGTGGATTTGGATCCGATGAGCAGGGCCTCGGTCTTGTTTCCATTGAGTTTCAGGAAGTTCCTGCTCAACCAGCTCCGGATCTCTTCCAGGCACGTGATGAGGGAGGTGGGGGGGATGGCAGTGGTGGGTTTGGTGGAGATGTAGACCTGTGTGTCGTCAGCGTAGCAATGAAAATGGACCCCATGGTGACGGAGGAGTGTGCCCAGCGGGAGGAGGTAAGTGGTGAAGAGGAGTGGACCCAAGACTGACCCCTGGGGGACGCCCAGTGAGACACCTGAACACCCAGACTTGTGGTTGCTTAGTTGAACAAATTGTTGACGGCCGGTGAGGTAGGATGTAAACCAGGAGAGTGCAGCACCAGCGATCCCAATACCAGCTAGGCGGTCCAGGAGCAGATGGTGGGAGATGGTGTCGAATGCTGCGCTGAGATCGAGGAGGATGAGAATGGTGAGTAATCCAGAGTCGGCTGCAAGGAGGAGGTCGTTGGTGATTTTGACTAGGGCTGTTTCAGTGCTGTGTTTTGGACGGAAGCCAGATTGGAACGGTTTGTGGAGATTGCAACCACCCTTTCAAGTGTTTTGGAGATGAAAGGGAGATTGGAGATGGGCCGGTAATGGTTAAGGTCAGTTGGGTCAGCACCAGGTTTTTTTAGGATGGGAGTGATGGCAGCCAGCTTGAGAGTGGGGGGTACAGTACCAGTAGTGAGGGAGGAGTTAATTATGTTGGTGATCATGGGGGAGATGGACGGAAGACATGCTTTGACAAGGGAGGTGGGAAGAGGATCGAGCTGACAGGTGGTGGTTTTGGCTTTGCGGATGAGTTCTGAAACGGTCTGTTCTGTTACTAGGGTGAAGTCAGAGAGGGAGCTGATGAGAGGTTGGCCAGAGGTGATCATCCAGGGTGGGTCATCAGAGGGGGTGCGAGATGAGGCCAGTTGTTGGTGAATGGTGTTGATTTTAGAGCTGAAGAAGTCAAGGAACGCAGTGCATTGGGTGGTGGAAATGTCTGGAGGGAGAGATTTAGGAGGCTGAAGTAAGTGGCTGACTGTTGAGAAGAGGACTCTGCTGTTGCCTGTACCAGTGTTGATGAGGTTGGAGTAGTATGAGGTTTTGGCAGTGGTGAGGGCATACTTGTAGTGATGGAGGTGGTCCGAATACATTTGGCGGTGTACAGTGAGTTGAGTCTTATTGTAGAGTCGCTCCAGTCGACGACCAGTGGCTTTGAGCTGGCGCAGATGAGGAGTGAACCAGGGAGCAGTGTGGGTGAATGAGACTGAGCGGGTTTTCAGGGGGGCCAGGGTGGTGAGGGAGGAGGAGAGGCAGTTATTGTAGTGAGTCACCAGGTCAGTCAGGGAGGAAGCTGGGGGAGGGTTGGGGTCGGAGCTGATCATGGTGGAGAGGTCTGTGGTGTTGATAAGTTTGATGTTTCTGAAGGAGATGGTCCGTTGTTCCTTGGTTTTGTGTAGTTGGGTATGAATGTCAAAAAGTACAGCTTTGTGGTCAGAGATGGGGAAATCAATGACATCAAGGTTAGTGGGAGTGATGTCAGTGCAGCAGATTAAATCCAGAATGTGACCTTTGTTATGGGTTGGGAGGTTGACATGTTGTGTGATGCCAAGACAGTCCAGAAGTGATGTGAAGTCATTAGCAAAAGTACAGGATGGGTTGTCAATGTGGATGTTGAAATCACCAAGGAGGATAACAGTGGGGGACATTGCACATACAGATGTAAGTAGTGATGAGAATTCATTGAGGAAAACGGCGGAGGGTTTTGGTGGTCTGTAAATGGTGACAATGATAGTGGGTTTGGGGCCTGAGAGTTTTACAGCTAGACATTCAAAGGAGGAATGAAGGGGGACTGTGACAGTGGTGACTTTGATGTTATCACGATGGAGGAGAGCAAGGCCACCCCCCCTCCCATTAACCCGGGGTTTACTAATACCTAATAACCTGGTGGGACAGCTTCATTTAGATGGGAGAAGTAATTTGGTTGTTGCCAGGTCTCAGTGAGGCAGAGAATATCTAGGCTCTGGTCAACAATAAAGTCATTTATCAAAAATGCCTTATTACTGAGGGATCTGGTGTTCAGCAGACAGAGTTTCAGACAGGTGAGTGGAGTGTAGCAGGTTGCTTTGAGCAGAGGGGACAGTATACTGTGATTGACGGGACTGACCGTACGGGCTGTGCGAGGAGGGGGGCGGGGCCCAGTGGACCAGAAGGAGCGGATGTTTTTGTTGCTGGTGTGAGTGTACTGAAAATTCCGTCCAGAGCCTCGGTGGATGTATTTTGGTCGTTTGAGAATGTCCTGGTGGGATGCAAGCTGAGGTGGTTGGGTCCTTGAGAAGATCCGTAGACGTAACATCTCCGTTACCGAGTAACGGAGCGGCAGAGATGCGCTCGTTACGTGAGAGTCAAACATAGCGCAATCCAGAGGAACAGGTTAAAATCCACAGGTTGTGAAGTCGGAAGAAGCCAGCGGTAGATCCAGGCGATTATGGTGAAGCCACAGAGCCAGCACAGCGGAGGCAGAGGAGTGGAGCAAGCCGGTTGTAGCTACGCTGGAGACGGGGAAGCCAGTTGGACGGCGCCGGGGGTTAACAGCAGTCTAGCCGGCCAGCAGGTGTCATCCACCAACAGTTTGTAGTCCGACCCGAGGTCCAGAAGGGTTTCAGACAGAAGGTGTTGAAAGTAAGCAAAAGAAAACTGATAAAAAGTTAAAAGACTAGAAAGAAAAAGAAAATCGCGAAAAAATAATGTTCAGAATGACGTTCCGGTGAGCAGCAGCAGCAACAGCATTCAAAAGGCAACAGCGTCCACCAACTGTACGACCTCACGTATAAAACACGTAAAAATAAAGAAAACTGGCGCACTGACAATAGCGAAAAGTGACTATATATAACTAGTAAACTTAGCTAAACTACTAAAGACCCAAAAAAACGACAAAATGTTCAATGCAATCGTGAGAAATATTGGAAATACTGAATAAAAACAAGCCATACAGAGCGGCGTTAGACTCGCCAGCGTCCCCGTTACTAGGCAACTCAAGAAAGAGAAACAACTAAGAAAGAAAGAGAACAACATTAGCAAAGCAAGATAAATTATGCCTTGAGTAGCCTTAAAACATTACACAGACTTCAAGGTAACGTAACGTAGCCTATGCTCTGCCAATAAGATCGGCTACTTTTGGATAACTACATTGTCACCTTCCCCGGGACTCAAAACTATAGTAGCCAATGTGTTAGTAAAAAACCAACACTTACTCTATGCTCAGATGTCTGTTTCTCCCGGCGGGCTTTGGCTGGTGTTTCCAGTTCACTTTCTGGGTCCGGAAATATGTATCCAATACCCAACTGTTCAGATGAGGTGTAAAGCCTGGGTGAGAGGTTACACACATGGCCCCATCCTCTCCAGATTCAGCCATTCATTCTAGAAGAAACTGGCATCGCTGTAATTCGCTGCAGCAAAGGTACTCTGTGTTAGTGTCTATAGGCGAACAGAGCAAACCGGTGCGCTCCGGCTCCTCAGCCTCGGCAACAGGCAGGGCTTGTTCAGCTGCAGCCGCAGCAGCCTCCTCCACTATTTGTGTCAATTCTTCCAGGCTGTATTCCGGCTCGTACTAATAGCCCTGAATGTCCGAATCCAACCATAAATTTTCAAATTCCACTTTGGCTGTTTTGGTGAAGAAACATGGCGGACATTTTGTTTTCATCTCCTTATTGATGGGCTCACACATTTTCGGAACCAGTGGTTTGTAGTCCTCGGCCCTTCTAGCAGGCAAGCAAAGTTCTGCCGAGATGACATCAAACACGTCATTTGAAGTCATCTCGGGAGAAAATTAAATCAGGAAAGCTGGGCCAAGGAAAGACTGGGTTAGACTGAGGGAAAAAAAACTTTTTTTAATATTACTATGGCGATTTTATAAAGATAGAATGCCGGTTCTGAATGGGTGAAGTATAGCAGTGAAAAGAAACATTGTGCCGCTGGATTATTTGGCCGAGTGGGAGCATATATATATTGAAAGTAAAATAGGACCTAAAATGGAACCCTGCGGTACACCATAGGTTATTTGGTTTGTGGATGAAGAGTGGTTGCCGATGGTGACTGCACAGGTTCTGTTAAAAAGATAAGAAGTAAACCAACCAAGTACAGTGTCCCTGATACCAACAAAGGATTTAAGACAAAGAATTATCAAAATTGAGTGATCTATAGCGTCAAAAGCAGCACTTAGGTCTAAAATAATTAAAGTTGCACTCTCTCCTCTGTCAGTAGTTAAAAGCAGGTCATTGCTAACCTTGAGGAGGGCAGTTTCAGTGCTTGTGCAATGCTCTAAAACCAGACTGAAATCTTTCAAACAAGTTATTTTGTGCCATAAAAGTTAAAAGTTGGGAGGAAACAACTTTTTCGAAAACTTTTGATAAAAATGAAAGTTTAGGAATAGGTCTAAAATTATTAACATCAGAGGGGTCTAGTTTGGGTTTCTTTAAAAGAGGTTGGACCGCAGCATGCTTAAAAGCAGATGGAAAAACACCCTGGATTAAAGAGCTATTAAAAATAGATAAAAGGCTGGGTCCAACTGTGTTTAAAACCTCTTTAAGAAACTTTGTGGGAATAAAATCAAGGCTGCAAGTGGTTTGTTCCATGTCTGTTAAGATTTCTGATATAAAGGACAGTGAGACAGGTTGGAAATGGGTAAGATATATAAAAATGTCTCTACTGGTGGATAAAATGCTATCTGGAGGGATGATCTGATGCCTAATAAAATCTATTTTCTCTTTAAAAAACTGTAAAAACTCCTCACAGGTCTCTTGTGCAGCATCATTAAAATAAGAGGGAGAAGAGGAGGTGAATTAATCTAAAACCTTAAATAAAACTCTGGGGTTCAAACGTTTTTTTAAAATCAGGTTAGAAAAATATAAATTTTTGCTTCCTTTACTGCTGATTGAATTATTCTCGTTGAGTCTTTCCAAATGTAATACAATACTTGGAGGCCAGTCTTTTTCCATTAACGTTCATAAAATCTATACTCTCTCACATTGACACTCCACAGCGGTATTGGCAAAATGTTTTGTGGACTGATGAAACCAAGATTGAACTATTTGGAAAAAATATACAACACTACATCTGGCATAGAAAGGGCACGGCATATCATCATGAAAACATCATCTCAACCGTAAAGTATGGTGGAGGAAACATAATGTTTTTGGCCTGCTTTGCAGCATCAGGGATTGGCCAGCTTGGAATCATTGAGGGGAAAATCAATTCCCAAGTATATCAGACAATTCTTCAGGATAATGTGAGAATGTCTGTACGGCAGCTGAAACTGTGTAGAAGTTGGGTGATGCAACAGGACAATGACCCAAAACATAAAATACGCCTTTTGGAGTGGCCAAGTCAGAGCCCAGACCTCAACCTAATAGCGATGCTATGGATTGACTTGAAGCTGGCCACACACAAGAGGTGTCCAAAGAATATGACAGAGCTAAAGCCGTTCTGCCAGGAAGAATGGGCTAAAAATGATCCACAGCTACAGGAAGCGCCATGTTGAGGTTATTGCTGCCGAGGGGGGGCCAACCAGTTATTAAAAAGGGTTCGCTTACTTTTTCCACTGCCATTTTGAATGTTGAATGAGTGTGTTCAATATTTATTTTGTTCAGATTTTTAGACACATTATGTTTGTCAATACCCTTGACTTAGATGGAGATCAGGGGCCGTATTCATAAAGCATTTTATCTTGCCGCTAGGAGTGCTCCTAACTCGCGCTACAACATTTTACGCAGGAGTTTTTTCTTAAAAGTTATTCACAAGGCCGCTGAGACCTACTCTTACTAAGGATAAATCATAAAGAGTGAACTAAGAGTGACGCGCCGTTGCTATGGATTACGTAAATTCTCGTGCACAAGTTTAGAAGCGGTCAGTTCGGTGATTGGTTGTTCAGACGACTCGAGCCCACTGAATCACCGAAAAACAAGGAAATAGCCTAGGCTAGAAATGAATTCCAATTAAGTAGTTATAGTGCAGTTAGCAGAATACACGCATGATGACAATTTTGTGCAGACCACGATAATGACGTTGTAGCCTGCAAGTTCAAGAGAGAGAGAAAGCAAACAATAAAAATACGTACAATTTAAAAGAAAATAAAAGTTATGTTACTACACAAGTGTTGACTGATTTGTGCCAAGGTGTTTACCTAAAATGTGTTTTCAAAGTGATCCCTAAATGCCAGTCCACTTGGTTCCACACGGCCAAATTCATTGTCATGTTGATCGCCATCATCATCATCATCATCGTCTGGCTGTGGAATGTTCCTCCGCTTGCAGAGGTTGTGCAGAATGGCACATACAGTGATTACTGTGCTTGCCCTCTCTGGGGTGAGGCGTATTTCGCCATGGAGGACATGAAACCGACGTTTCATCCGCCCAATTCCTCTCTCCACAACATTTCGTGTTTGTTTGTGTGCGCTAGCATATATGGAAGAAATAATCAGTAAACAATAATAAATATGGATTCAACAAATAAAAGGCGTCAAAGAGCCAATACGATGTATTTTACGCATTGGACTAAGCGTAATCTGCGTAATCACTTACATGTTATACTTTAACTGTGCTCCCGGTTGTGGATTGAGGTAGGGTGTCTAGAGCCACGTCTTGCATGGATAGTCACTGTCACCCAGCAAGTGACACCCAACTGGTACATCTCAAAAAGCTGCCTCAGACCGCTGACCATTAAAATGCGTGAATCATGGGTAGCTGAAGATCCAGGCCACCTTGCAACAACATCCAGTAGGCTATGTTAAAATTTGCATCAAAAACAACCTGCGTGTTGATGGAATGCACTTTCTCCCTATTGACGAACACGTCCCCGTCTTTTGATGGCGCAATTATTTTTATGTGCGTCCCGTCAATAGCACCGACCACACCGGGCATACCTGCAATTGCCATGAAGTTGGCTTTGATCCTGTGTAATTGTTGAATGTCCAAAGGAAAGTTTATGGCACGGCTGACTGATGGTTGCGATATTTTTAAATCGTCGGCATTGCAAAGTTGCATTTCCCCTGTTGCTAAATAACGTAGTGTGGCCAAACATTTTATTTCGGGACTAATCGGATTATAACTGTTAGTCGGGGATGTTATTGCATCGCGCATTAACTCCACAACAAGTTTACCTACCCTAACATTTCATCTGGCAGCAGGCACGGCGTTATGGGTGTGCCTGATGGACCCAGGCCCACCCACTGTTCAACAGGCCCACCCAAAACTTTTCTTAAAAAAATAAAAAATAAAATAATATATATTATATGTTTAATTTATTGCATGGCTCTTTTAAATGCTGTGGAACGAAAGCGTCAAGGGAAGTGTTTTTGCCTCTGAATCACGTCTTTGATATCACTCCGCATGTCAGGTATTCATCAACCCCAGAGTATTCGGTTGCTAAGCAACGTAAACGTCTCATGCGGACTGTTTCTCTGCTAATCAACGCTACGAATAGTAATTATAAAAAGACACACCTTGTGAAGTTATTTTTTCGCATTGGCAATATAGCCTTTAAACCCCTGTTGCAGATTATTTTCTCTCCTGGAACCGTCACCTTATCGTGATGGAGAGGTTTGCGTGTCCCTGTGAACCTGAGGGCTGTGTTGTCTGGAGCCTTGTGCTCCTGGTAGGGTCTCTCATGGCAGAGTGGTCTCAGGTGAGGGGCCAGACTAAGAATGGTTCAAAAATCCTCAATGAATATCGGAATAAGAGGAGATGTGACCCGGCCCGGAGGAAGCCCGGGGCCCCCGTCTGGAGCCAGGCCCAGACGGAGGGCTCGATGGCGAGCGCCTGGTGGCCGGGTTTGCCACGGAGCCCGGTCGGGCAGAGCCCGAACAAACTACGTGGCACCCCCCCTCTCTTCATCTCATGGGCCCACCACCTGTGGGAAGACCCGTTGGGGTCGGGTGCGCAGCCACATGGGTGGCAGCAAAGGTCAGGGGTCTCGACGGACCAGACCCGGGCGGCAGAAGCTGGCTCTGGGGACGTGGAACGTCACCTCGCTGTGGGGAAAGGAACCGGAGCTTGTGAGGGAGGTGGAGCGCTATCAGTTAGATCTTGTGGGGCTTACCTCCACGCACAGTCTCAGCTCTGGTACCATACTCCTGGATAAGGGTTGGACTCTATTCTTCTCCGGAGTTGCCAAGGGCGTGAGGCGCCGGGCGGGCGTGGGGATACTCATAAATCCCCGGCAGAGCGCCGCGGTGTTGGAGTTTACCCCGGTAGACGAGAGGGTCGCCTCCCTGCGCCTAAGGGTTGTAGGGGGGAAAACTCTGACTGTTGTTTGTGCGTATGCACCAAACAGCAGCTCAGAGTACTCAGCCTTCTTGGAGACCCTGAATGGAGTCAAAATAACAATAACAAACACCATGTTCGAACATAAGGGTGCTCATAAGTGTGCCTGGTACCAGAGTACCCTAGGCCGAAGATCAATGATCGATTTTGTGATCGTGTCATCTGATCTGAGGCCGCATGTTTTGGACACTCGGGTAAAGAGAGGGGCGGAACTGTCAACCGACCACCATCTGGTTGTGAGTTGGATCAGGGAATGGGGGAAATTTCCGGATAGACCTGGTAAGCCCAAACGAGTAGTGCGGGTGAACTGGGAACGTCTGGAGGAGGCCCCCGTCCTAGGTATCTTCAACTCACACCTCCGGCGGAGTTTTTCTGGCATTCCTGTGGAGGTTGGGGGCATTGAGCCGGAGTGGGCGGTGTTCAAAGCCTCCATTGCTGAAGCTGCGGCGGCTAGCTGTGGCCTCAGGGTCTTAGGCTCCTCAAGGGGCGGTAACCCTCGGACACCGTGGTGGACACCGGTGGTCAAGGAAGCCGTCCGATTGAAGAAGGAGGCCTTCCGGGATATGATATCCTGGAGGACTCCTGACTCGGTTGCAGGGTACCGACAGGCCCGAAGGGCTGCAGCTGCTGCCGTGTCGGAGGCTAAGCAGCGGGTGTGGGAGAAGTTCGGAGAGGCCATGGAGAAGGACTTTCGGTCGGCACCAAAGTGTTTCTGGAAGACTATCCGGAACCTCAGGAGGGGGAAACGGCAAACCATTCAAGCTGTGTACAGTAAGGATGGGACTCTGTTGACCTCAACGGAGGAGGTCGTCGGACGTTGGAAGGAACACTTTGAGGAACTCCTGAATCCGAATAACACGCCCTCTATGTTGGAGGCAGAGCTCGAGGTTGATGGTGTTTCGTCGTCAATTTCCCTGGTGGAGGTCACTGAGTTAGTTAAACATCTCCGCAGTGGCAAAGCCCCAGGGATTGATGAGATCCAGCCAGAAATGCTAAAGGCTCTGGGTGTTGAGGGGCTGTCATGGTTGACACGCCTATTCAACATCGCGTGGGAGTCGGGTACAGTGCCAAAGGAGTGGCAAACCGGGGTGGTGGTTCCCCTGTTCAAAAAGGGGGACCAGAGAGTGTGTGCCAATTACCGGGGTATCACACTTCTCAGCCTCCCTGGTAAAGTCTACTCCAAGGTGCTGGAAAGGAGGGTTCGGCCGATCGTCGAACCTCAGATTGAAGAGGAACAATGCGGTTTTCGCCCCGGACGTGGAACTACGGACCAGCTCTTCACTCTCGCAAGGATCCTGGAGGGGGCCTGGGAGTATGCCCATCCGGTCTACATGTGTTTTGTGGATCTGGAGAAGGCATATGACCGGGTCCCCCGGGAGAAACTGTGGGAGGTGCTGCGGGAGTATGGGGTAAGGGGGTCTATCCTCAGGGCCATCCAATCCCTGTACTTCCAAAGCGAGAGCTGTGTTCGTGTCCTCGGCAGCCAGTCAGTTTCGTTCTCAGTGGGTGCTGGTCTCCGCCAGGGCTGCGCCTTGTCACCAATCCTGTTTGTGATATACATGGACAGGATATCGAGGCGTAGTCGTGGTGGGGAGGGGTTGCAGTTCGGTGGTCTGAGGATCTCGTCACTGCTTTTTGCAGATGATGTGGTCCTCATGGGATCATCGGCCTGTGACCTTCAGCACTCACTGGATCGGCTGGCGGCCGAGTGTGAAGCGGCTGGGATGAGGATCAGCACCGCTAAATCTGGGGGCCATGACTCTTAGCAGGAAACCGATGGATTGCTTACTCCGGGTAGGAAATGAGTCCTTAGCCCAAGTGAAGGAGTTCAAGTACCTCGGGGTCTTGTTCGCGAGTGAGGGTACTATGGAGCGTGAGATTGGCCGGAGAATCGGAGCAGCGGGGGCGGTATTGCGTTCGCTTTACCGCACCGTTGTAACGAAAAGAGAGCTGAGCCGCAAGGCAAAGCTCTCGATCTACCGGTCGATCTTCGTTCCTATCCTCACCTATGGTCATGAGGGCTGGGAGATGAATATAGCCTTTAACTTCACGTCGAATAGTCTCCAGTCCATCACCGCATCAGTGACAGACACGATTGATTTGATCGGGAACAAACATTTGATCGGTCAAACAAGAACTGACAGAGGTGACTGTGCGTTCTTAAACATGCTGACAACAACAAATAAGATGATGGAGGATCATGATGTCAACAACTGCAGTCGGTTGCACCAGCAGAACGTAAAGCCGATCGTAAGTTCGGGTGTAAAGTCCGCCGTAACCCTACGCTCGACGTAGCTAGTGTCAAACTAAAGGTGTTCTAAATTTTGGTTGCACCACCATAACTTAAGTTGTAACGTTAATGGTAGTGCGTAAATTGTACTAGTGTCGCATTAAATGACGTTTAGATAATTTCAAGCCAATCATTGACAGGTAACAATGTAAACAGGAAATACCGGCAAACTTCCACCTTATCCGAGTGAAGACGCGTTAGCACCCAAATGAGAGGGCAAACAAAACAGTTTCAGTCATTTATTCTCTAAAATTTGCTTGGACGGTATAGGCGTGAGGTTAAGCTATTTGATGGCGGATTTTATAATAAATAAATAAATATAATATTCCGCCCGGCAAAACCGAAATCGCGCATATAATTCAACATCATCATAATAAAGAAATGGATCAATACGGTCACGGACAATCCGTTCCCGGCGCAAGCCGCGTTGAAACTCCTCTTCCCATTGCTCAAAACGAATAGCCATCTTTACCCTGCATTAGTGTTGAAATCTTTTTACGTTTTTTTCGGTTCTTTATCGTTAGTATGGAACTTACACCAGCTAAAGGGGAGGTGTAAAAGATAAGTTATAACTTAGTGTTACGTTGAAACTATCTGCTTGGTGCAACTGCTATTTTTTTAGCAGAGTGTAAAGTCGAACGTTTGGGTGATTTACGTTCAACGTAGCCTAAGTGGGACCTTACGTTCTGCTGGTGCAACCAGCTGCTGGGATGTACCCAGTTTGCCCTCCCGCTCAAGAAATCTCCCAGGCCGATTTGAGGGAAGTATCTTCACATGCACGTTGGGGAAATCGACAAGAGTGAGGAGTGACAGTGACTTGCGCAACATTTCCAACGCGCCAATAGACTGCCAGCTTAATGAACTGAACAACCGATTCCACAGTGACACCTATGGGCTCATGGCATCGGCAGCAATCCTGATGTCCCCTAGCCTCGATATAAAAAAAATGACACCACTTTGGCTACTATAGCGAACTCTCTCAATGATACAGGAAAGCGCTTCCAGATATCATGTATTCCATATCAGAGTCGGAGCTCGCAGTGTTTGTGCAACTCATAGAGAGGAAGAAAAACAGAGGAGAACATCTCGAAAGTATTCTTGAAGTGAAGGACATATGCAATGAGGACGTTTTCCCGACTATCCATGCTTTCTAGCTCTGATTACACTACCAATGACATCCTGTTCAGTTGAAGGCGTCTTTTCCAGTGTCAACCGAATTAAAACAGCAAAGCACCATGCTTACAACTCGCCTTATGTCCCTCTGTCTGTTGACATTTGAGAGAGAGCTTACAGTAACTCTCGACTTCAATGAAATCATTGACATTTTCAAGAGCAAACCCCGCCGATTACTCCTGTAAATGAATTAATACATTTTCTTCTCATGCTCTCTCTTCTTCCCATGCCTATCTATTTTCATGTTTGGCAATCATTTAAGCCTGCCTGTTGGCGCAAAACTACCCAGTTGTTATTTTGATGTTCTGCCCTTAAGGATATTGTTAGTTTGCCTGATAAGTTAAAGGCTTCTGAAATGCTTTTTTTTTTAAATGCAGCAAAATAAATGTTGATATTGATGCTTGCTCTGAATTGCGTTAAAGGACTGTTAACCTTCTGACTTCGGATGACCTTGAATTGGCGGTAGACTATTGTATTAGTTATTATCTCGTAGTAGCCTAAATTTGAATGCATGTTCTTGTATAATAAGCCAAGCTCAGTCAGTCTGTTGCGATATCGAAATATTGTTGAAAACTTAAATAACTCAACAGAATTATGAAATAGTCGGCCTCATGTTATACGAGCAGAACTAAACTACGATGGAAATATTAGATTCCTGACCACTTTTACAGTCTATCTAGGCCTTAGGTCTATAAAGTGACGCGCTAAAGCATGATGCGTAATTGAGATTCCAAAAGCGCTCTTCTTTGTTCAGATCCAAGGAGAGCCATCGCGGATGGGTCCGTCCTATGCAACAAAACTTTTTACAATCCCTACTATGCACAGATAATATAACAGTATATTAGTCAGTCATTTTTATTAGGTAAACAGAGATTTGATAACGTTTTTAATTTAAGAGACAGAGAGAGAGACAGAGAGAGACAGAGGGAGAGTGAGAGACAGAGAGTGAGAGAGGGAGAGAGAGACAGAGAATGAGAGAGAGACAGAGAATGAGAGAGAGATGGAGAGGGAGAGAGTGAGAGAGAGATGGAGAGGGAGAGAGTGAGAGTGTGAGAGAGTGAGAGACTGAGAGAGAGAGGGACGGAGAGAAAGAGATACGGAGACAGGGCTGTTTCATAGTATTAGTGTATTCTGCATCTGTGTTTCTGTTGTACATCAACTCATATGATGTACAACATGAGTGTGTAGTGTGGTACATTAACTCCTGTGTGACATTTACATGCTGTTTCATGTGGGGGGGAGGGGGGGGGCTGAGGGCTGGGTTGGAAAATAATGTGATGTGGTAGCAGACGTTTCAGCATAAATGCATCGGAACAAAGCATGAAACATTTTTGATGATTTCAAACTTTATTTCATTTGTCCGTAGCTTGAACACATTAGGCATGAGAGCATTAGGTAACAAATAAAAAAAGCTAATGAATGACGACCATTAGGTCGAGGCGCCAATTCAATTCAATTCAATTTTATTTGTATAGCCCTTAATCACCATTACAGTCTCAAAGGGCTTAACAGGCCAAATATTTATGACATTCCAGGCACATTCCTTTAATCATCTAGGCTAGGCTATGATAATAGCAGAGACAGCTTGGCCTTACACCAACATGGTCAACGAGATGAGGAAACCAATATTAGTGCTGTCAGTTTAACGCGTTATTCACGGCGTTAACGCAAACCAATTTTAATGGCATTAATTTTTTGCACGATTAACGCTCTTTTGGCATGGCAAACGTTGTTGTTTTTTCACCTGCTATCTAGCAACAACTAGTCACGTTAGAAAAACTACAACACCATACCGGATCTAGCTACACCGGAAACAAAACAACAAGCAAGCTGCACAAACTTGTTGGGGCAAGCAAGGATACAGAGCGGGTGAAAAACTCCTTAAAAGTATGTGTGTGTGTGTGTGTGTGTGTGTGTGTGTGTGTGTGTGTGTGTGTGTGTGTGTGTGTGTGTGTGTGTGTGTGTGTGTGTGTGTGTTTGTGTGTCACTCCGTTCGAGGGTCTTTCTGACCAATCGCAGTTCAAGGCCCACCTGGGCTCTACCACCTCAGAAGGGGCCGCTCAGTTATTCCCCTCTAGACAAATCGACTTGGTTGCGACGTTGACCGTTTGTGAGTGTTGCGGCTGTTGAGTGAGTGAGAGGTTGCGGTGCACAGCTCAGGCTGCCGGATGGCACTGCAAGGAACTTTTATAAACGCAACATTGTGTGTGTGTGTGTGTGTGTGTGTGTGTGTGTGTGTGTGTGTGTGTGTGTGTGTGTGTGTGTGTGTGTGTGTGTGAGTGTGTGTGTGTGTGTGTGTGTGTGTGTGTGTGTGTGTGTGTGTGTGTGTGTGTGTGTGTGTGTGTAGGCATTATTCAATAGCCTGGTAATGTGTATAGGCCTACGTACGGTAGGAATATTCTTACTGGTTTAAATAAATGTTATAGTATTTCCCATCTTTGCTGAGCAAGAGTTTTGTTTGAAAGTTCAGTGATTGAAACAAATAAAAGCCTGGACTATTGAAGTTTTACAGTAGGCCTACCACTGTCATGCATCTACCCGATGTCAAGTGGACCGGGTTGAATTCACTGCGGGTCTCTCTTCTTATATCCATCTTAGCAAATATATTTTATTACTGTCTTTCTTAACCCTCTCTGATCTCACTAAAAGGCTAGCAGCACGAAATCAAGGGATATTTAGAATAAAAGAAAAAGTGATTAATCACGATTACTCCCGAGTTAACCATGACATTAATGCGATTACTCACGATAAAATATTTTAATCGCTTGACAGCACTAAACAATATATAATAATCGTAACAATATATTAACATAGCCTAAACTAACCCTCTCTTCTTTCAAATCTGCACTCAAAACATACCTTTTTAGACAAGCCTTCCCCACCTAACTCCCACCTTATTCTTCATGTTTAACCTCTGTTTTTCTTTTAATCCTAGTCTGTCTGTCTTAATATATGTCTGTTACATAGTTTAGATGGGCAATACGTAAAGCGTCTAAGAGCACCATATTAAGCACTATATAAATTTCCTTTATTATTATTATTATTATTAAACTAAAGCATAGAAAGAACAATACAGGCTTTTCACATTTAGTAGGCATACCCTCCCATTGGTTAACTCTCGGGTTTGGCACCCTCTGGCAGTCTTGAAATCCATAGACCTGAAGATTAAGTCCCGCCTCCGAGGCTCCCAGTTCCCTCAAGTTCCCTCAGTCAAATGCCTATGGGAAATAACATGGAGTTTTGGAATGATCGTACATAACAAACTCTGTAGGTGGCGAAGAAGTAAAAGCTGTGTCAAGTATTGAACTACACACTTTTCCATCTAGTTTAAACTGGGGTTTTGAATTGTCGGTGCTGTTAAAGTAGTAAATGATTATTAACGCTAACCTGGAGCTAGTTCCAATCTGCGCAGACAGCATACTTGTTAGGGAGGAGGGAGTTGAGATGTCCTTGCTTGCAACCAATCACAATCTAACGGGATGGTAATTTCACGCGTGATTTCAGTGGTCTCTAAAACTTAATTCAGTCTCTTTTCTCCACGACTTAACTTTTTGGTTTGACCGTGATGAGTTTGTTGGCTGTTATTTAGATATTGTGTCAAAACATTACTATTTAACACATGAACGAGCAGCGTTGGTGCCTCCTCTGTAGGCGGGCTCCAACTCCGATCCTGCCTGTTCTCTGATCCCTCCCTGTCGGACTATCCTGCCTGTCGCCCAGCCCGTCGGCCTGTCTGCTCCTCTGCCCCCCGACTCCTGATCCACCAGCCTGCCTCCCCTGCTTTCGACCCTTCGCCTGCCTGACCTTCCGATCGCGTCGAGTCCCTGTCGGTCTGTCTGTTCACCCGTTCCCTACTGCCCATCTGCCCTGCCATTGCTGACCTCTGCCTGCTGACTACTCTCTGCCTGCCGATCCTGTATCTGGATAAACTCTTGAAACTGTTCTACGCTCGTCGTCAGTCTGTGCACTTGGGTTCTGCCAATTATCTTTTCCCTTCAGCCATTCACTTTCGCCTCCGAAGAGGCCCGGGTGGCTTACGCCGTAAATCTTCTCTCCGGACGGGCGTGTCTTTTGGGGCAGCGCTGAGTGGCAGAGAGGGACCTCAAAAGAAGCGGAAGGAGCCTGCCGCTCCTTCCGCTCCTTTGCCGAAGTGCTCAGGAGAGTCTTCGGGACCGGCCCTCTGTTAGCCCTGTTCCAGGGAAGCCGTTCAATCTCGGACTATGCCATCGATTTCCGCACCAGGGCACCCATGTGTGATTTGAACCCGGCCGCCCTCCGCGATTTCTTCCTACAAGGGCTGGCTGGGTACATCAAGGATGAGCTCGTTGCCTACGACCCGCCGTCATCACTGGAAGCCCAGATCGAGCTCGCTACACGCCTTGACCTCCGAATCCAGGTTTGCAGGAGGGAGAGGCGTTCTGATGTGTCCGTCATGCCTAATGTGTCCGCCTCCCTTCCGCTGACCCCAACCGCTCCCCTGAGAATGGGGAATCCGGAGGCAATGCAGCTGGGCCGCACCCGTCTTCCTCAGGAGGAAAGGGAGAGAAGACGGAGGCAGAACCTCTGTCTGTACTGCGGCCAGCCTGGACACTTCCTTGTCGATTCTGGGGCCGACGAGAGCATCATGGATCGGTCCCTCGCACTTCGTCTGGGACTCCATCCAGAGAAAATGCCATCGCCGATCTCCGCCAGAGCCCTGGATGGACACGTGCTGGGGAGGGTAATTTCCCGGACAAACCCTGTGCACATGCTCCTGCTGAGAGGCCACAGGGAGACCATTCAATTCATGCTCCTATCTACACCCAACCAGCCGGTCATCTTAGGTCACTCCTGGCTTCGCAGATACAACCCCAACATCGACTGGTCTACTTGTCATCTGTCAGCAGTCCTGTCTCAGGACCCCTTTACCGTCGCATGTTACTCTTGATCCTGCTCCAGCCTCGGACATCTCCAGGGTTCCTGCCGATTACCATGACCACAGAGAAGCCTTCAATAAGGCCAGGGCCACCTCGTTGCCCCCTCACCGTCCCTACAATTGTGCCATCGACCTACTTCCGGGCACTTCACCCCCAAAGGGACGCTTGTACTCCCTCTCTGCTTCCGAGCGAGAGTCCATGGAGGACTATATCCAGGTTTCCCTAGCCGCAGGGATCATCCGACCCTCCTCGTCACCGGCTGGGGCCAGCTTCTTCTTCGTGGGCAAGTCCCTGAGACCCTGCATCGATTATCGAGGTCTGATCAACATCACGGTGAAGAACCCCTATCCCCTTCCACTACTCTCCTGGAGAGTAGTGGAAGGGCCTCCAGGGGGCAACGCCCCCTGGAGCATCTGTAGGCTGAAGGACAGCCTACAGATGGAATCCAGCCAAGGTCTCTGCTGTGACCTCCTGGGCCACCCCAGAAACCCGCAAGCAACTGCAGCGTTTCTTGGGGTTCGCCAACTTCTATCGGTGGTTCATCCGAGGGTTCAGCTCCATCGCCTCCCCCCTCTCGGCCCTCACCTCACCCAAGGTCCCTTTCTGTTGGTCTGACGCTGCACAAGAGTCCTTCGACACCCTCAAGACCCACCACCGCCCCCATCCTCCAGATCCCCGAACCCGAACATCAGTTCATTGTAGAGGTGGACGCATCTGGTGTTGGAGTAGGGGGGATCCTCTCCCAGCGTTCATCCTCCGACCAGAGGATCCACCCCTGTGCCTTTTTCTCTCGCCGCCTCACCCCCTCGGAGAGAAATTACGACATTGGCAACAGGGAGCTTCTGGTGGTGAAGCTGGCTTTGGAGGAGTGGCGGCACTGGCTAGAGGGAACCAGGGGTCCATTCTTAGTTTGGACCGATCAACGGAATCTTGAACCGCCAAGAGACTAAACTGCAGACAGGCCCGCGGGTCATTGTTTTCGGCCCAAGCCCTGATCCGTCGTTGTCGACGCACCTGGAACCTGGCGCGCACAGCTCTCACCAAGGCTTCAGATCGCCAACAAGCACTGCACGCCGGCTCCTGCCTACCAGCTTGGCCAGAAGGTCTGGCTCTCCACCAGGGTCCTACCTCTCAAAGTGGTGAGTCGCAAGCTGGCTCCCAGGTTCATAGGACCATTCCCCATAATCCGCATCATAAACCCTGAGGCGGTACGCCTTCAGCTTCCTCGTTCCACGAGGGTCAACCCAACCTTCCATGTCTCCAGGGTCAAACCTGTCCAGGAAAGCTGGACAGTGTCCTCCCGTTCCGCCCCCTCCTCCCCCTCAGCTCGTTGACGGAGGTCCGTTGTTCACTGTCCGGCGTCTCCTCCGCTCCCGCCGCCGTGGACGTGGGGCCCAGTATCTGGTGGACTGGGAGGGGGACGGCCCGGAGGAGCGCTCCTGGATCCCAGCTCGCTTCGTCATGGACCCCCGTCTTATCTCTGACTTCCACCGATCCCATCCTGACCAACTTGCCCCGCCCGCCCGTCCGCCCGCTACAGTTTCACCGGCGAGTGGTTCTTCTGACCTGCCGGGGAGAAGGGACTCTGATGTTGCGTCCTCCTCCTCTACGGAGGATGCAATCTCCGAGACCTAAGAGGAATTCTAACCCTCCAGGCCCCCTCCACCCTCCCTGTTCGATTCAGGACGTCTGGAGCCGTCCCTTGCCGGGGGGGGGGTACTGTCATGGTCCGCCCCTGGCTTTCCCATTCACCTGTCTGCCACCCTGATTTCTCCTAATTAACCCAACAACCTTCACCTGTGCTCTCCCTATCAGTCCTCTCCTTCCAAACATACCCTGCCAGATTGTCTCTTGTGTTTCACAGCGCTTTCCCATGACTCGAATCCTGACCCACCTCCGATCCTGCCTGTTCTCTGATCCCTGCCTGTGTGACTATCCTGCCTGTTCTCTGATCCCTAACTTTCTGACTATCCTGCCTGCCGCCCAGCCCCTATCGGCCTGTCTGCTCCTCTGCCCCCGACTCCTGATCCACCAGCCTGCCTCCCCTGCTTTCGACCCTTCGCCTGCCTGATCGCTGTCGAGTCCCTGTCGGTTCACCTGTTCCCTACTGCCCATCTGCCCTCCCGTTGCCGACCTTTGCCTGCTGACTACTCTCTGCCTGCCTATCCTGTATCTAAATAAACTCTTGAAACTGTCCTACGCTCGTCGTCAGTCTGTGCACTTGGGTTCTGCCCAACGCCCACGTTACAGTTTGAGTACGTAGGGCGTTCCAATTAAGATCGGGTGAAAATAAGTGTACTGAAAGGACCCGGATGGTGTACTCAAAACGGCCAAACCGCAAGTGTAGATCGATGTACACTTTTCGTACTCAACGGCAACGGCGTCTTAACTACGTAGCGGAAGAGGGCGAAACCAGGTGAGCCAATGTTGGCGCATTTTCAACATAGCCTGCATTAATGGATTCATTTTGTAGTTTTTATAGCTTTTTTAGCTTTTTATAGCTGCTAGGCGTAAAGAGTTCACCGTTCAAAGCGGGATGTTTATTGCGGGGGAAGAGCCGCGGCGGCAGTCGCGATCGTAATTTCCGGTTAGTGCACCACTGCGTATTAGATTTTGAACAACACTGGCATCTGAAAATCAGCGCAGTGATTGAGTGCGGATAGTGTACTACATTTAAGTGTACTCATGGAAGTATGGATATTGGAACACAGCATCGGAAATTCGCGCCCTTTATTTTTGAGAATTCCATGATTTTTCAAGGATGCATCGCTGGATCCTCAATGAGCCAAACTTCCCACAATCCTTTGCGTTCACACACTGCGCGGGAAATGTACAAATTGCGGATGGAAAGCGATACACATTGCTTTACAAAAGTCGTTCCACACTCCGAACGCTACAAACACTAGGCAGCACTATAGCCAGCACTCTAGCCTCATTTCCATAAGGACGCGACTAGCAAGGAAGAGTACTAGCAAGGCTGCAGCCTTCACTTTGGGAAACAAACATCGTCTCAAATAAATGCAGACATAAGACACTCCCCTCACCATATCAAAACATTGCCCTGGTTGCTTGGAATTACCACGTGGAATTTCCCATGCGAAAAATGACATAACTCCTTTCAAAGAGGCGTGCCCTCTACCAAACTATGCTTGTTCAAACAACGAGAAGTGCACCTGTGTCCGGGAACTTGACGTGTTTCTGACTAGTTCCGGCAGATGTTCTCAGGTCTCGTGCATGCATGTAAGCACATGCAGAAGATCTGAAACTTGCCTATTGCCGTTGTTATGCAACTTTGAGCCTCTATGAATTCTCTTTTGTGGAGTTGGCATTTTATTTTCTTATGGTGTATTTTATGTGTTTACTAACCAGCAATAAATGAATTAATTTGTATTCAAATAATTATGTTTCTGGAATTGGTATCCATTATTATCTAGTATTATTTATTATTATCTTGTATTTTCTTCTCTTTTATTCTTCTGGTTTACCGCGTCTCTCATGCGTCTTTGCGTAGAGTCGGTAAACTTTGTCGGTGGCATGTTACTTTAAATATTGCCGCCGTAAAGGATTATGGGATACCACTATCTCCTTTCCTTTTGTAAAGGAAGCTCAGGAGTAACCTATGCTGAAGGAGGGTCAAAGGAAGCATCAAGAGTCCTTTCCTAAGCATTTTTAGAATTCGAACCACCTTTCCTCCAAGCACATCCGGGTCTTCTCCATAGGAAAGGAATTTTCCTCTGCAAAAAAGAGAATTCGCAGAGGCTCAAAGTTGACATGAAAATCTCACTTTATGAGGTTTTCTAAGCTTTTAATTCTTCGCCGCCTAGTTTGTTATGTACGATCATTCAAAAACGCCATGTTATTTCCCATACACATTTGATCAAGGGAATCGGGAGACTCTGAGGTGGGACTTATTCTTCAGAGGTCTATTGGAACAGAGGTCTATTGGAATCCCACGTCAAAATGGGTCAACATCACAATTATCTCATATCTGAAATAAGCAAACAACGAACAACAACAATGACCTGATGTCATATTTAATCACTAAATAACAAAGGCATATTATTCAGTGATATGCTGCATTGCGCTTACCTATGCTATACAGACCCCACCAATTCTCCTGCCGGGAAATCTCCTCCTACGGTAAGGCTGGTAATCTCCCCTGATCCTAATCCGATGCTCCCACCTTCAGGACAGGAGTCCCTGCTAACTTTAACCCTAACTTCCAGCTCACAAACCTCCATGTTGCCGGAAGCTGGCATGCTAATGACACCTGAACAGTCTCAGTCGTTGAAGCCGATTCAGTACCAATGTCATCACCATTGTTGTGGACATCTTTTGATTGAGCAGAGTCATTACTATTTTTACTTTTTTTAACCGTCTTACTTCCAAAAAGTGTTCCAAAATCTGTTTCTGCTGCTTATTGCTAGCCATGGTCAAACGAATGTGAGACGACTAGTGATGGAAGCACTTCCTGCACTGACTGATGCACGAAATATTAGAATAATATATCATGAGTTTATATCATAAATACTGCACTTACTTTCAAACCCAGATCAAAACACTGTATATGTAGCACCCTTGAATAATTAAACTCAAGAGTGACTTGAAGAATAGTTTATTTTACTGGGTTCTGTAAACATACACAGACATTGCGACACATTTGTTAACGACACGTTCTGTCCGCCATGTCTCAATACTGCTCTACAACATGTGTCGATTTGAATATGTCTGTTTACATCCTAATTATTACATAGTTGAGTTCACAAAAATACATATTAATGCATATGGTAATTACTAACAATGAAAATACATAAAAGAAAAGTACATTGTGGCTCCTGTTATATCCTCAGTTCTTAACCTTGGTATACAAAGACAAACACAATCTACATACATGTACCGTCACCAGACCCTAATGGCACCGGGAGAAGATTAGCTTAGCCGCTGGCTGAAGTCGCTTATGACGGCATTGCAACCCTTTAATAAAACATTCACGGCAGAGGTAACCAGCCAACTCTTCCCCACATATCTTAATCCTTCCCAAGCTCATTCTTATGTAAATTAATGACTCTTATATTGCTTGCTTACCTGTAAAAATACACAGACATTGCGACACATTTGTTAACGACACGTTCTGTCCACCATGTCTCAATACTGCTCTACAACATGTGTAGATTTCACAGGACAGAAAGTGCACCAATAGGTCAAAGCCACCCTGTGGCGGAAATGAGGTACTTCATGCATTACATTATATGCCTGTGTAAGATAAATGGAGCGCTACGTCAACTTTAAGATGAAACAAATAACAAGAAGAATGACCGTTAAACTAAAGATGGCAAAAATAAGGACTCCACACAATAAAATAAAATATAAATATGGGGGGTGTACTTATCTACGATGGCTCATTGCATTCACTCAATAATAAAAATTTCACCCTGCTATCTCATGATTATGAGATAATTATCTCATAATTATGAGATAACTGGTGTTCTGAACATCAGTAGTGTTGCCAGATTGGGCGGTTTCCCACCCAATTGAGCTGCTTAGGATGGCCGTCTGCGGGTAAAAATGGGTGAAAAGGGTATTTGGGTGGGTTTTTCTGCAGATTTCTGGCCATAGAAAGCAATAGAATTTAGTTAAAATTGGGCGGGATTGGGTGCTTCCAGGTGGATTTTGAGCATTTTTGGGCTGGACATCACCAGTCTCACCTGGCAACCGTGCAGTTGCACTAGTCCCAGGCTTGCTGAGGGTTGCTTTCGTGATATAGATGTACGCGCGTAACGCAGCTAAAATGTTGCTTGACCATTTTGTGTCAAAAATTGTCCTACGTACGCAGCTACGCGCCTGCGCTGGATTTAGGAGTCCCAGGAAGGAAACCCAAACGCCGCCGTGTTTGGGTGACTGATAGAGCTTGGATCGGGTTAGATTAAATAATCTTGGATATAAATAACAATAATCGGGTTAAATAATTTCACATGGTGTGTCTGGTGTGTTTCCAGCATTCGTAGTGTTGATCAGCAGAGAAATAGTCCGCCAAGACGTTGAGGTTGCTTAGCAACCAGAGACTCTGTCCATGCAAGTGAACGGAGCGTTCACTCTTCGTCATAACTATCAAACCAAACATCCTTCACATTCACCGAGCGAACATTATGAAAGTAAAATGCACATTTCTCGCTAAAAATGTTTCCATAAACGCATTTAATGGCGTAACTATGTTACTATTTCCAACCAGAATAAAGAAAGATGTCGGCGTATGCTTCTGTGCAAGCGTCACTACTCTCTACTATCTCGTAATTATCTCATAATTACGAGGTACTATCTCATAATTACGAGATACTTATTTCATAATTACGAGATACTTATCTCATAATTATGAGATACTATCTCATAATTATGAGATAATTATCTCAAAATTATGAGATAACCTGGTGAAATTTTTATTATTGAGTGAATGCAATGAGCCATCGTACTTATCTAATCAACACTATTCTCACATATTTTACGTTTTTAAGTACAAGATGTACAGAAAGTACAAATATGTTACACTAATCTGCCGATCGGTCCAATATCATCCCATTGCAGACACAAATGGGCGTTCTCGTCAGAGGCGCCGCATCCCATTAGGCATACCAGGCAACTGCCTGGGGCCCCGCAATTGTTTGGGGGCCCCGGGCCACGGGGGGGGCCCCCAAGAGCCAAAAAATAATAATAATAATAATCGCTCCACACTCCCCCCCCCCCCCCCCCCCCCCCGTCAACAATCGCTCCATACACCCCCCCCGTCAACAATCGCTCCACCCCCCCCCCCCCCCCCCCCCCCCCCCCAGGTAAGAATCACAGCTTACCTTCAATCCAGACAATAAAATTCAGCAGCTTCAGCCGACCGCAACCAACCTCCAACGACGACGACCCCACCAGCATTCAAAGTTCTCATAGTCTCATTCTCGTTGTGGGGGTTATCTCAGCCATGGTTGAGAAGGAATTGGGGGAAAGGAACTTTGGCTTTGACTCCCTGAAGCACTTGAACTGCGACATGGAGAAGAAAGGGATTGTTGCCCGCGATGGTCTACCGCTGGAGCCCCGCTGCCCGCTGCAAGCTGCCCACTGCCCAGGCACCACCGCCCGATCCATCTTATATGTTGACTACAAACCATTTAAATAGTGTTGCAAATAAACTTCCAAAGCTTTTGAAATATCATTTGGTGTTTTATTGGTCTTTAATGTGCAAAGTAAACAATGTACAAAGTAAATAAGGTGCAAAGTCAAACTGGAGAAGTTATTCCGGAAATTATTTTGTTAAAGATAGATAGATAATAGATAGATAGTTTAAAAAAAGTGGATGCGCAGGTAAGATAGCGAGAGGGATCGACAGGCTCTCCGGCTACGGAGAGCATAGTATGCCTTGCAAATAGCTTCGCAGTATGCCTTGTGGCTTATTTTCCAGATAATGAACGGCGTACTATACATTATCCCTTACATAAAGTGCCTCCACTCCACACCACTGGTGTGATACAAGCTTAGGCCTCGGGTACTTCGGGTAACTCAGAGTAACGTGGTATCTGGCATGCATCGCACTGTGCTTGGGTTGTTCATGAGGCGCGCATGGCCTTATTGCTCACCTTTTATCTACCTTTTCAATAACACTAAACACTTTTCAAACAAAAATGTTTGAAAAACATTTTGATGAACGAAACTGAATGTTCTCTCACGTTCGTCTCGTTTGTTCTCAGACTCGACTCCTCCCAGACCCACTAGTTGCTAACTCACTGTTGTTCACTGACTGTGAGGGGTGAAGAGGGAAGAGGCAAAGTGAGCGAGCGTACGATAATAAGACTCAATGAAATGATAAATGCATACTTTCTGTGTCATGCCAGATTAATCAAAGATTTGAATGTCTCGTCAATCTGTTTTGTTCTTTCATGGTTCGTTCTCCACCCGGGACCCCCACCATCATTGTTAATCAAGTCTCTTATCTTGCTGCTGATAGGTTAAACTTCCAATAATCGACTACACCCCCCCATCCCGCTGCGTTGGGTTAAAGTTGTAATGTTGTGTTGATTGATAACCGACTTCCACGATCATTTGAGAATGACAACGAGGGAGGAGCCGAGCCTGACTGACTCAGCTGAGAACCGTGCATTCCATGATTCGATTCACTGCTACTGGAAACTCGACTGAACGAACAAACAAACGATTCTGAACGACTCTTGGCGAACAGACCGACGCGAACTGAATCAAGGAAAATAATCAAGAAATCCATCCCTACTGTACTGTAATGTGATCGAAGTTCCATTGCGGTTCCATTATGGAACCGCCTACAATGGCACAATGTGGTTGGGATAAGTGAATGGGATAAGTGGATGGGATAACTCGCCTTCTCACATTTTCCTAACTTTCTTAACATTAATCCTTAACCCTATGCCTCTGTGATTTCACTCTCTAGTAGTGATGGGTCGTTCGCGACCGAATCAGTTTGAATTAACAAATCTTTAACAAGAACGAACCAAACTGATTCTTCTCTCTTGTTCGTCTCATTCATTCTCAGATTAGACTCCTCCCATACCCACTAAACGCTGACTCGCTGTTCGTTCACTGACTGTGAGTGGTGAAGAGGGAAGAGGCTTAGTGAGCGAGCGTACGATAATACGATTCAATATCAGTGAAATGGTAAATGCATGCTGTCTTTGTACTTTCTGTGTCATGTCAGATTAATTAAATATTTGAATGTCTCGTCAATCTGTCAGTTCTATCATGGTTCATTCTCCACCCGGGACCCCCACCATCATTGCTAAATCAAGTATTGTATCTTGCTGATATGTTAAACATCCAATAATCAACTACACGCCCCCCCCACTGACCGACTTCCACGATCGTTTGAGAATGAGAACGAGGGAGGAGCTAAGTCTGACTGACTCCATGATTCATTCACCGCTACCGGAAACTCGACGGAACAAACAAACGAACGAACGATTCTGAACGATTCTTCTTGGCGAACTGACCGACGCGAACTGAATCATGGAAAATAATCATTGAATCCATCAGTACTCTCCAGAGTCTTCTAGCTGCAGACAGGAGTCCTACCTCTTCACCTGCACACTGGGAGGGATCTCTATCCACCAATACCCCTGCAGCCTCACAAACTGGGCGGTGGCTCTATCGACCAATACCAGCACCCTCACAAACTGGGTGGGATCTCTATCCACCAATACCAGCAGCTCCACCGCCTCCGTCGACCAACTACCGCGATACAACACATGGATTCTCTCTAGCTGGTTGTACTATCGCGAGAGGAAGAGCGCAATTGACCGATCGTTCGGCGACACCGGACCGCCGGCGTGAATTAAAATGCGATCCATTTGGTGAGAAGATGACTTCGGCTTCCCAGGGGGCGGAGTACCAGTGGAATACTTGAGCTCTGGGATCTTGTGGTTCCTCCTTGAGTTCAGAGTTCCTCCTTGAGTTCCGAGTCAACACATACCGAGGTAGATTTCTCGAGTACTGCCGGTGAACTCGGACCGAGACTACAGGTTATAAATAATGTCCGAGTTACCTGGTAACGCGGGGTACCCGGTGCTGGGGGACAGGTCGCTGGAGTTCTATAAAGACCCGGTGGGCTTCTGCGACCACCGGCTGGAGAAACACAACAGCAGAGTGTTTCGGTCCCGACTCCTCAACAAGCCCACCGTGTTGGTGTGTTCCGTGAGGGGGATGAGAGAGGTGCTGCACGGTGAGTGTGAGGGGAGTCAGAGAGGGGCTGCACGGCGAGTTACTAGTCGTGGTAGGCAAAAAGATAGCCAATTTTAATAGAAAGTTAAGCATTAAAGACTTATATTGTTACTTACTATGAGCTTCTCTCTCTCAAGTGTGTGTGTCACTAATACACACACTTTAACACACGATGTGAGCGTGCGCTCATGTTACTACAGCGGTGCGGCTGTCAAAAGGGGAAGTCAAGTGTGTTGCGATATATTTCAAAGTACACTGAGAATATACTGTGGTTACTAGCAATACAGACCCAGTATATCGACCACAGTTACTTACTGTAGTCGTTGTTTCTGGAAACCAAGCTCACGTGTTTGGAATATACCTCAACTAACAACTCCACACTTAAACCGCGGGTGGTCAGCAATCTACAGAGGAACTGATAGGTTGGGGAAAAAGGCTTGCTTCCTTATCTCACATTGCTGTTCCAGGAAGGGCTGATAACCGATACGTTATAACCATAGCAGGAAGGCTGTATGTTACCCGTAGTCCCTCTCCTTCCTCTGTGATCCTATATTATCGGTTCTAGTAAGCTGTATATGGATCTGATGACAGGCCAGGCTTCTGGTTGGAAACACACCTGAGTGCCAGGTTCTCTAAGAGTCCAGGTCCTGTGCCAGGATACTTTTATTTGAAACGTCTCGTATATCCTGAGTGGAAGTAACTATGTGCACTGTCACTCCAGGTAGAAAGGAAGTCTTTGTTCATCTCAGCAGCTCAGAACCTGAGACCCTCATACCTGAAGGTGGAGATTGGTCTACCTGACTACATGCTACATTGCACACACTGATTACCAAAGCTGAATGAAAATCGACAAAGTGATGGTTATAGAGACGGAGTTCAACAAAAACAGGTCGTGTGTGTGGTAGAAATGAAACGGTATGAACATTTTATATGGCGATTATCATGTTCCAATTGATCTCGTTATCACACTGTAAAAAACAACCTATAGAATTTACCCAATTTATCTAAGGTAACAATTTGCATCTACTTTGGTTGGGTAAATTTCAATCCAATATTTTGAGTAAAGACTACCTACATTGAAAAGCCATGAAATACCAAAAGAAATTAGGTAAAGTTTACCTAAGATTATTCAATACAAATTACTCAAAATAATTTAGTAATATTAACTCAAGATTGTTAGCCATTATTAATCTACTTTATCATTAGTAATAATTAGCTTATATGACTAATTAACTATTACCTATTCAGGGAAGGTTAGATTTACTTGAAGTTATTTTCAGACACAGCAGACACAGTATTGATATCAACTTGTTTATTGATGAAATCAACCAAATGATCAAAAGTATATTGAAGAATATTCAAGAGAATCACAAAACATATTCAAACAATAATATATATGCATATATATTTTTTATCGAACTCAGTCCGGGTTAGGTGGGGCCAGGTCCCGGTCCTGGCGAGCCAGGTCCTTGTCACGGGGGACGCTGCTGCTCCCATCACCACCTGCATTGTGTGAAAGTCATCCCTCGAACCAATTACTTTAACGTGTGCGCGTTTGATACATGATGTTCTGAAAAGTCTGACACGAGGCCGAGCCACTTGTTAGCATTACTTAAACAGTTAGAAAATTAAAAGGTTTCTGGACGAACATTTGTGTTTGAATGAACGTGGGTCGTCTTTTAGATGTCACACAAATTTAGTCAGGGCAAGTAGACCGCTTGTTTAAATACTTTTTCCGCAAGCCGACAGGCCAACTAGCATTTTAAGCCGTTACTTAGCTTAGCTAGGCTTCATTTGATGTTAGCATTAAAATAGAGGTATGAATACATGGTGTATTCACAAGCTAATTGTGTCTATGTACATCACATGGTATTTATTTGCGACTTCAACTTAGTCGAGACATGGATACCCCTGGATATGTTTATAACATTTTTACATTTAAGCCTATGGCGGTCCCCGTGCTCAGGCGAAGCCTGTTGAAACCGGTTTCAACCGGTCGGCGGCAATGTGACACTTTGACCGTGCGTCTCAATGGTCCGAAATACAAAACTCTTTACTATTTACATTCCCGATATGATACACAGCAACATTATAAACAGGAATCATAGCTTACCTTCAATCCAGACAATAAAATTCAGCAGCTTCAGCCGACCGCAACCAACCTCCAACGACGACGAGCAGAAGTGACGACACTGACGAGTACGAGTAAAGGCCGATGTATGCTCTGTTTTAGACGTAACGCGTAAGCACGTAAGATACATAACCCCCCCTTGCGCGGTAAAATATCCCCCCTTACGTGCTTAAGTGCGTCGCCCCAAATTCCTGACTATGCGACTTAAACACTACGGCCCTACGCAGCTCGCAAAGACTGTGATTGGCCAGCTAACCACATCCTTTCAGGAGTCTCACATTTCCGGTTTTACAGCATAATAGCGCCATTTTTAAAAGGCTGTGACAGAAGCGAATGAAGAATTTTTAAGAAGGAGAAGAAGAAAACACAAGAACGAATTATGATAATTATAAACAGTACCGCGGGAAGTAGGGGTGCTGGGGGTGCTGCCGCACCCCCTGTCTGAGGCCCTGTCTTATCACAGAAAACGATTATTTCTAAAAACTCCGGCCAAAGTGGAGATTTCTGAAAACGCCGGTTATGTGTTGTGTCAACGGGGAGAAACGGGATTTTAGGTTCTGAAGCGTCACATTATGCACCAGGAAATGCTTAACGTCATGTGAGCGCCCGCTGTACCGTATTGGTCCGAATATAAACACAAACCCGACCTATGTATGGAAAAAAGATTTGAAGACCAGATCTTGTTTTTATAAATAAATAAATTGTATTCATTGAAATAATATACGAAAATTAAAAGGCATAGAATAAAACACTGCATTGCCACTAAACAGTAGTGCAAATAGGCCGTACTGATGTGTACACAAAATACTATTCCTGACACTCCTCTGCCCCGCTGTGTTCGCTCTGGCTGTGGTCGCTCCGCACTGTTTCGGCCCGTGGCAAAGCGGGTCATCGTCGCTGCTGTCCAAGGCATTTTGAGACGCAGCATTTATTTAATGCTCATATGACCAGTGGCGAACTTAGCCCTTTGGGGGCTCTAGGCGAACAGTCATTTGGGGGCCCCTGCATCTACCGGTCTCAGTACCTTATATCGCATAATGAGATACTCCATACAAGGGATGAACAAAAGTCACTATCCTTCTTTCATGCAAATGTTAATTATCTATTTACAAATTGAGAATAACATACAAAACAATAAGATTAGTTATGTTGACACATTACACTGACTGTTAACCATAAGTCCTCATTTACCTGAGGGTTTCCAGTAGCTCACAGCAGCTATCTGCTGTGAGCTACTGGAAACCACTACTGGAAACCCACTGATAGCTGCGTCCAGCTATCACTATATTTCCTGTGCTCTTCAGACCTTTCATGGTTGATTAGATGCATTGCAAGGTTATTCTAGTCTTTAAATCCTTCCTCACTCAGTTGTTTTTGTTTTCCAGAAAGGCAACAACAAAAGCAAAAAACACGGTCTGCACTTTCACTGTAGACTAACCAAGACCTGTTCACCCTCTCACCATTTTTCATTACTATGTAATAGTATGCTTTTGTGAATCTGCGGCCCTTGGGCCAGAGTGCTGGGTCATCCACAAGAATATGTATGCACCTGCCCAAGACACAGCAGCTTGGGCCAGAGTGCTGGGTCATCCACAGGAATATGTGTCTCGCAGTCATTGTTATCGTTATTGTCATAAATTTCAATAACCAAAGTGGAAGAAGGAGAGTGAGAAATATTCACTACCAGTTGTGCATCATCTCCATCAGTTTGTTGACACACGTCATTAGCATCGCTGCTGGCTGAGCCAGAGCCACTTGGAATGAAAGCAGCAGTAACGTGACAGCAAACGACGTTGACGGCTGCTCTTGATCCGCCGACGGTCCCGCTGCCACTGCGGTGGCTGTAAAACAGCTTGATAGCTTTGGCAGCTTTGAAAGAAAGTCCTGCCTTTGGTCTTTCTTTTTATGTGACCCGCTTTCGTACGATCGCTTCATGTTTCACTCGATTTATGTCTCACTCGATTTCTCTCTCTCTCTCTCTCTTACGTCTTACTGTTTTGAATTTGACATAATTTCCGCATACGCATGATGAGCGTGATGCGCGTAACATGGAATAGTCCATGTAGTGCAGACTGAAGGGGGGTGCACACGGAAAGATCGTCAAAACATGAGTAATAATTAGACATCCCGATGCTACTATTGTGAAGAGATTTTTATAAAAATAATAAATATGGGGACAAAATATATGCATTGGGGCCCTCTTGACCAGATCAATATTGTAAATAAGAAACTGTTCTTAATGTTTTATCGTGAAAAATAAAGGAAAAAAAAATAAATAAAAAATAAATAAATAAATTGGGGGCCCCAAAAACCTTCTATGGGGCCCGGGGCTCCAGGCAAATGCCTGGTTTGCCTAATAGTACGGCCCGCCCCTGCATATGACCTAGTGCTGAAAAAAAGTTACATGAAAAAGTGTGAGGGGAGCGGTGGCGCGCTAAACTTGTTCTGTGAGCAGCTGGATGTGAACCATGGTGTGAACACAACGATCGATTTTCGACTGTGCGCGCATGCACTGGTGTAATTGAGCTGCGCTGCTATATATCTTTTTTTTTCAATGTAGCGAGTTGCGAGTCTAGTCCAGGCTGAGTTTTTTTTTCCAGCACCCCCTGCTGAGAATACGTTTCCGCGGCTATGATTATAAATATAAACAAGCCAGCGATTTCCACTTCCACGCCCACAGATTCGTTCGTTGCTCCCCCTACTGTTCTGGCGGAGAATCCCCTTGCAACACGCGCAATCCTTAAGGAACCTTACGGGAACCGTAAATCAAAACTTGTCTAAAACAAGTCCCTTGTGTAAATTACGTGCTTACGTCTCTGCGTCTAAAACGACCCTAAATAGGCCTTAACTGCCGCAGTTCTTGACATGCGTATTGTAGAGCAAAGCTGATGGTCTTTGGGTATTTTTTATGATCGTTTTTTAGGTAGAAGTTGTTACTGTTAAAAAATAGGTAGTGTAGGTAGAATTTACCCATTATTATAAAGTTAACTTGCTAATCAATATTCGTAAGTAGGCTACATTTTAACCAATTTGCAGGGATTGTATTTACCACCCTCTAAAATCATTTTTTACAGTGCAGTATTATAACAAGTTTTACATTGAAAACCATAAAAAAACATTTTTATTTTGCATACACAAACAGTTAGATCCCAAGAATCCAATGTACAACTTTCACACTGGAAGCCACTATTGAAGTTCAGGGTGAATATAATTAAATGACTAAAACAAACAATATCAACTGCACCATACAGCCATCTGAGGGCTTGATTGAAGGCAATTTACCTGTTTCCTCTGAAACCTGTCTGAGCTAATAGCTACAATACATTGATCGTTAACATTACGTTTGCATACAAAATACTCTGGATTATCAGTTTATCGTGGATTTATGCGATCAAACCCAACTATGATGACATTAACGATAAAGGTTAGAAATTATTTCTGGTTGGATAAAGAAAGAGCGAATCTTTTCCTTAATTTTTTTTTGCCTGTTTCAGTTTTTGGTTGGAAATCAATCTTATGGGGGCCGGTTGTACATTTATGTTACTAAAGAATTCCTACACTTGTTCCAGATGTAGCTCAAGCCTTGCTTAAATTTCTCTGGGTAGCAAATAACTACCCCTCCAAACTGAACTGCAATTTACATGTCACTTGTTCACATTTTTAAAGTAAGAATTACATCATCAATCTAAATCTTAAATCAAAATCTACATTTTACATCTATATCAAAATCTTATCGAAATCCTAAGCGAAATGCTAAATCTGAGCCAAATCTTTAATCTAAATCCTATATCCATAAAACAATATGCTAATTGTCATCCATATGCTTATTCGTTTTGACTCCTAACCAATATGTCCATGGCTCCATGCTCCTAACCAGTCCGATTTTGGGGGACATCACGTGAATTGGGTAGGACTGATCGGGAATTTAACCACGGTTTATCGTAAAACCGTTAACCGTTTCTTCCCCGTGTGTGGTCGCGTGTGTCTTTCAGTGTGTTCTTCTTTAAGTCTAAAGTAAACATATAATCCTACAAAAGTTTCTTGGTTTAATGGTCTCTAGCAGGTTATAACAAGAAAAACAAATTTAGAAAGGTTAAAACACAGTGAGCTGTTGAGCTTTTTATTTAAGTGAATTTATAATGTGCTATAAACTTGAATCTTTGAGACCAGATGGATTTATCCCAGATGGGAAATGCTGAATCAGAACAACCGCATATGTGTCCAAAATAAAAGACGGAAGGAACTCAGTATTGGTCTAGCTTGTAGAGCAGGAGTAATACTAAAGCTGCCCACCAGAGAACAACAGAGATTTCTTCTTCATTCTCTCCAGGGTTTAATTACTTATCACCTTGTTAACACGGCACTCCCCAGCCCACTCTCTTTGTGCAGTCAGAGACTGTAGACCCTTTGGGACCTGGTCTAATCATCTAGTCATTTTTCTTGCACAATTGTTCTCGTCGCTGCTTTTCTAACTTTAGCATAATAGCATTAGCATAATAGCATTGGTAAAGACTGTGATTCCTGCTATTGTTTTAAACTTGCACTATGTCAGTTTCTCCATTAAAAACCCGTCGGGGCTAGTGTTGTAGCCACAATAAAACAATTAATTGGATTGATTGAGTTTGTTTATGGGCATGGTTTATTCCCAATATATTGAGATATTTATTTAATAAAGTAAAAAGCTGCAAGAGGAAAGTTCCATAGCCCTATGCACAGTTAGTGCATAGATAAACGTTATAGATTGTTTGTATTTCCTGCTATGATTTGTACATTAGCGTAAGAGACCGAACGATGAGCTAAATACTAAGAATATGTCTTTAGCTGACTAATTTGCAGGTTGTTCCCTCTTCAGAGAAGTCCAGCGTGTTTCTCAAAGACCCAACGGATCTGATGACCAACATGTATGGTGACACCCTCGTCACCACAAACGGTACACACACACACACGCTCACACATACACACACATACGTGTCTTGAACTTTTACTATTTATCACATTTGAAGAGCTAAAATGTGTGTGTGTGTGTGTGTGTGTGTGTGTGTGTGTGTGTGTGTGTGTGTGTGTGTGTGTGTGTGTGTGTGTGTGTGTGTGTGTGTGTGTGTGTGTGTGTGTGTGTGTGTGTGTGGTGTGTGTGTGTGCGTTCCAGGTGAAGAGGCGTGTTTGCTGCGTCTGTCTCTGAGCAGTTTGTTTACGGGGGCGTGTCTAGAATCATGGAACAATGACCTCATCAGGTACAAACCCAACCGCCTCCTCCATTCTCAACAACCATTCTCAAACAAAAAGTGAAAGTACCCGATAGTGAGCGATTAGTTACTAGTAACCAGTTCTAACTAGATTATTCTTGCCTTAATTTATGTTCTTCTTGTTATTTCTCTTCTCAGTGTGTGTGAGCGCCACCTCCAGGCTCTTTCTTCCAGGTAACAAACAAAATACAAAATACACTTTATTTAACCTTGGTTTACATTTATATTTACTTACTATACATTTAGGACATTTAGCAGACACTTTTGTCAAGAGCAACTTACAGGAAGTAATTTTCAGAAGAAAGAGAATAAACAATTTACCGCTGTGGGTACAGTAAGGATGTTCATAGAACCAAATGCCAAGCACTAACAATCGCTAGGTTAACCCATTCCCCATACCAAACAAAGATAGCTGGGATAAGTTGCTACAAAACTAACTACGATATACAATAAGTGCGTACATTAACTGTCAGGACGTAAGACATGCACTTTGGAGCTTTTGTACTGCGGCTATGCTATTTACCCCATAAAAAAATATTAAAGCTAGATAGTTTCTCAAGAATGATACGATGTAACATCAGTTTATTTTATGTTTAATTATAAAGCTATAACTGTAGCTACCACTCAAGGTACTAGGGGCTGCTCATGGAAAAACATACACATTGCAGGTTTAATCTTTTATAACTATGGGATGATTATCCCAAACATGCTATTATACAAATGAGAGAATCCCTGTCCAAAAAGAACAATAATCACACACCCTAACCACTCATCTGCATTACTGTCAGTGCCAAATACACAAATCAAACAAACAAATAATACAATACTGTGTGTGTGTGTGTGTGTGTGTGTGTGTGTGTGTGTGTGTGTGTGTGTGTGTGTGTGTGTGTGTGTGTGTGTGTGTGTGTGTGTGTGTGTGTGTGTGTGTGTGTGGTAGTGAGCCCCAGTGTGTGTACTCTCTGTTTAAGGCTCTGGGGACAGAACTGGTCCTGGGTCTATTCCTCAACGTGCGGCCAGACGAGCACCCTCAGCTCTACCAGGAGATCACTGAGCTGTGCACGCAGCACTGGCACGGTAAACCCAGGCATGCACATGCATAAACACACACACACATGCATATACACACAGACACATGCATTTACACACACACATGCATCCAAATACACATGTATAAACACACAAACACATGCATGGATACTGACACACACACACACACACACACACACACACACACACACACACACACACACACACACACACACACACACACACACACACACACATAGACACACATACACATGCACAAGCAAACACAGACAGACACACAAACAAACACACATTGGCATGGGCACATGCACACTCCTAAATACACACTCATAAAGACATTTTCAACACCGATAGATAACATGAGGTGTGGGTGTGACCCCAGGTCTGATCTCGGCCCCGGTCAGCCTGAAGGTGCCCCTGTGGTCCTCAGGGTTCTCCACCGCGCTGGAGGCCCGAGACAGGCTGATGGAAATCATCAAGGACAAGCTGGAGAACGACAAGCATGGGTAGGTCCTCACCTAGGGGACTACAGGCTCCTGGTCTTAAGCACTACTGATAGAGAGATAGATCATTGTAATATCCTTTACAGGAAATAACAGTCACTGCAGCTTCAAGACAGACAATCACCACACATATCCTCAGATAGCTTCCATACACCATACACTGCTGTAACACAGACGGCAAGTTAAAATACAATAAATGACAATAATAATAAATACAAAAATAAAGTCCTAAGTTATTTTTGTGCATTGTAAAACCTTATAGCAGCTGGTATTCTAGACTTCCTGTATCTCTCGGCTTTGCACATTGGTCTCATCAGTCTCTGACTGAAGGTGCTGTTCTTGATCACCTTCAGGGCGTGGGTGAGTGGGGTTGGTCATTATTCAACCCCATTTGTTCAGCATTCTGGCCTCAGCCACCTGCTGGAACAGTGGTTGCTCAGCCCCGACAACTGGGCCGGCCTTCCTGATCAACTTGTCCAGTCTGTTTTTGTGTGCTGTGCAGGCGCCTTCTCCCAAAAGGCCACAGCGGAAAACTGGCCACTACTGGGTCCTGGTCCTCGGGACTACAGGGTCCTGGTCCTCACCTGTAGGGCTATGGGTCCTGTTCCTCGGGACTACAGGACCCTACCGAAGTTCTCCCATGTGACTCCCCTCTTCCGGGACCTCCACTGGCTCCCTGTAGTAGCTCGCATCAAATTTAAAACGATGCTACTGGCATACAAGGCAGTCGATGGAACTGCCCCTGCCTACCTCCAAGCATTGGTAAAGCCACACACCCCAGCTCGATCCCTCCGCTCAACTACCTCAGCTGGACGTTTGGTACCGCCATCGCTAAGAGCTAGCAAAGGTCGATCAGCAAAGTCCCAACTTTTCTCGGTTTTGGGACCTCAGTGGTGGAACAAGCTCCCTGCCGCTCTCAGGACCGCAGAGTCGCTTACTATCTTCCCAAAAAGGCTCAAGACTCACCTGTTCAGAGTCCACCTCGACTCTGCATAGCCACCCTCCCCCTTCTGGCCACCATTGTGTATTGTATTGTGTTGTATTGTATTATAGTACTTAACTGTGTAGCAACTTCAGTAGCTGCTATGAACATCCTTTCTGTACCGACAGCGATATATTGTTGCACTTCTTATGACAAATGTACTTATTGTAAGTCGCTTTGGATAAAAGCGTCTGCTAAATGCCCTGAATGTAGATGTAAATGTACAGGGTCCTGGTCCTCACCTGTTGGGCTACAGGGTCCTGGTCCTCACCTAAAGAGTCCTGGTCTTCAGGACTACAGGGTCCTGGTCCTCACCGTCTGGCCTTCTAGACAGCCTTCCTTTAATGAGGCTGTCCCTTAAAAACACCCCTTCTGTGTTCGTCTGTAACATACTGTTCTGTTACTCTATTATTTATTAATAGCCATTCTATTCTATCACATTCTATAACACGTTATATTACAACACGCTCTATTACCACATTCTGTAACACTTTCTCTTACCATATTCTATAACACTTTCTAGTACCATATTCTATAACTCAGGGTATAACCACAAAGGTTAGGGTCAAACCATTGCCTTGGTGCTCCAGGCCTAAAGGTACGAACACACCAGACGCGTACCCGCGTAAAGATTTACGCACGTAACGCAGCTAAAATGTTGCTTGACCATTTTGTGTCAAAAATGGTCCTACGCATACGCTCCTAACGCGCCTACGCGCCTAGATGAGTCCATGTCCATGCAAGTGAACGGAGCGTTCCCTCTTCGTCATAATTATCAAACCAAACATCCTTCACATTCATGGAGCGAACATTATGAAAGTAAAATGCACATTTCTCGCTAAAAATGTTTCCATAAAAGCATTTAATGGCGTAACTATGTTACTATTTCCACACAGAATAAAGAAAGGTGTCGGCCGGAAGCTTCTGTCCAAGCTCACTACTCTCTGCCAGTGACGTCGGGTCAAGCTCAACGCTGATTGGGCAACGCGGCTAATCGTCATGCGTATGAGCGTAAAAAGTAAAAAAATTTGAACTCCTCGCGTATATGTACGCGCGTATATGTACGCGCGTATATGTACGCGCGTAAATATACGCGCCTCATACGCGGCTAACGCGGGTAAAATGTTGCTCATACGACTGTGTAACGCGTGTACGCAGCTCATACGCGCGTAAACCAATGGTTCCCTATGGGAAAATTGCCGATTTTATACGCGTCGTACGCGGGATACGCGTTTGGTGTGTTCGTACCTTAAGGCCTTCACGTCTCAGTGGGCGTGGCTCTCTTGACGTCTAAGTGGGCGTGGCTCTGTTGACGTCTCAGTGGGCGTGGCTCTGTTGACGTCTCAGTGGGCGTGGCTCTGTTGACGTCTCAGTGGGCGTGGCTCTGTTGACGTCTCAGTGGACGTGGCTCTGTTGACGTCTCAGTGGGCGTGGCTCTCTTGACGTCTCAGTGGGCGTGGCTCTGTTGACGTCTCAGTGGGCATGGCTCTCTTGACGTCTAAGTGGGCATGGCTCTGTTGACGTCTCAGTGGGTGTGGCTCTCTTGAAGTCTCAGTGGGTGTGTCTGTAGGTTGGTGGGCTCCCTGGGGTCGCTGCCCCTCCCCCATCCGATCTGTGCCTCCCAGCACCTCCTGCTCTTCATCTCCGCTCTCATCCCCAAAGCTCTGGCCTCCCTCCTCACCTCCTTTACCCTGGCCCTCAGTGGACCTCAGCAGGTACACACACACACACACACACACACACACACACACACACCATATTCATATATATACACACGCACATAGATGCACATACTCTCACTCACAGACTCACTCACTCACTCAGCGGGCCCCAGCATGTGGACATATATAAAGGAAATATACACATACACATACAAACACCATCCAAATTCAAACCTTTCTGTCTGTCTGTTTGTCTGTCTGTGTGTCTCTCTCTCTCTCTCTCTCTGTCTCTGTCTCTGTCTCTGTCTCTGTCTCTCTGTCTCACTCTCGTTCCCTACGTCTTTCTAGGAGAAGATGCGGCAGAGGGCGAAGGCTGAGCCCGAGTTCTTGCGCTGCTTGCTATTGGAGGTTCAGAGACTCTGGCCTCCTTTCATTGGTGGACGCAGGATAGCCAATAAGGTTGGGTTGAGAATCTTTGTGTTGACATTTGACAGAAACAGGTTTCAACCTTTTCACACTCACAACCACCAGGTGGCGCCCAACTATTGTCTACTGCCAATGAAAATGTAGTATTACCATTTTCTCTTATGTGTTTACCATTTATGTGGTCTTAGTTAAGAGGTGGTTAGTTTGGCTCTACTTGAATTTCATGCATTAAGACATTATAGCTATTAATAAAGTAAAATCTTTGTCTTGTACTTAATTTACACTCTGAACACTACGCTGTGATTGCAAATTTAAAAACAGTACAGAATTAGGATAATTTAAATCTATAGTCTACGTATTTTCCCATTAATGAGCATATACAAAGCTTCAATCTATCAAAATGCTGCTGCCCTATTTTACAGCCATAGTTCAGGCCAAACAAGGGGCCTGTATTCCTGCAGCTCTAGTTGTTGATTGGCCGGGCTGAATTCTCCGCCCCCTGGCCGTTATCTGTTGGTCTCTGACCTCATCGGAAGCTTACGCAACAGACCAATCAGGGGAATCGATCTGGGGTGGTGATTGATCGGCTGGCAGCCATCCCTCAGGCAAGAGGCGCTGGGTGGAAAATGATGACATCATCGACAGGAAGTGACACGCCTCGCTCTGACTCAGGGTAGAGAGAGGTGTAGAGGGAGAGATGGAGAGAGAGTTGGAGGAAGAGTGTATAGAAGAGGGGGTGGAGGAGAAAGTGATAGAGAATAAGATACAGAGAGAGGGAGAGACAGAGAGAGAAAGGGAGACAGAAAGAGAGGGAGAGACAGAACCTGGGAGGGAGGGAGAGTGAAACGAGAGATCATTTGTATTCACCAACAGGTGGAAAAAGGGTTCAAGCTGTCAAGCAGAACCAAGTTATTGTGTGTGTGTGTGTGTGTGTGTGTGTGTGTGTGTGTGTGTGTGTGTGTGTGTGTGTGTGTGTTTTTGTGTGTGTGTGTGAACATTAACTAAAAGGAAAGTAAGGTTTACTGCAAGGTGAGAAAATAAAACAAAATTGTCCAGTCTAAGAGAAAGAGACTTCAAGATAATGGAGGAAGACACTGAATGAGAGAGAGAGAGCAATACAGTGTTTGTGTGTATGTATGTTTGTGTTATATATAAATATACATGTATATGTTTTTAGGTGCGTGTGTGTGTTTATATATATATACAGTATATATATATATATATATATATATATATATATATATATATATATATATATATATATACAGTATATATGTATATACAGTATATATGTGTGTGTGTTTGTCTATCTGTCTCTCTATCTCTCTATCTATATATGTATACACACACACACATATATATAAGTGTGTGTTTGTATGTGTGTTTACAGGACACAACCATAGAAGGCTTCTCCGTGCCCCGGGGTCAGGTGGTGATGTACGTCAGCCACGCAGTCCACCGCGACCCGGAAGTGTTCCAGCAGCCCGACCACTTCCTGCCCGATAGGTGGACAGGAAGGTGAGCCTCGTCCATTTCTACCCACAGGCTGCTGTACACGGGCTGCTGTAACACGCTGCTGTAACACAGACGCCTGTACACTGCTGTAACACCGACGCCTGTACACTGCTACTGTAACACGCTGCTGTAACACGCTGCTGTAACACGGACGCCTGTACACTGCTGCTGTAACACGCTGCTGTAACACGCTGCTGTAACACGGACACCTGTACACTGCTTCTGTAACACGCTGCTGTAACACAGACGCCTGTACACTGCTGTAACACCGACGCCTGTACACTGCTACTGTAACACGCTGCTGTAACACGCTGCTGTAACACGGACGCCTGTACACTGCTGCTGTAACACGCTGCTGTAACACGCTGCTGTAACACGGACGCCTGTACACTGCTTCTGTAACACGCTGCTGTAACACAGACGCCTGTACACTGCTGTAACACCGACGCCTGTACACTGCTGCTGTAACACGCTGCTGTAACACGGACGCCTGTACACTGCTGTTGTAACACCCTGCTGTAACACCGACGCCTGTACAATGCTGCTGTAACACGCTGCTGTAACACCGACGCCTGTACACCGCTGTAACACCGACGCCTGTACACTGCAGTAACACAGCTGCTGTACACACAGTACTGTAACACGGGCTGCTGTAACACTGGCTGCTGTAACACTGGCTGCTGTAACACAGACGCCTTTACGCTGCTGTAACACGGCCGCCTGTACACTGCTGTAACACGGACGCCAGTACAAACACTACTGTAACACGGGCTGCTGTAACACTGGCTGCTGTAACATGAACGCCAGTATGTACGCTAGTCACACGGGCTGCTGTGACACTGCTGTAACACGGACGCCTGTACACTGCTGCAACACGGCTGCTGTACAAGTGCTATTCACCGGGTCAAATGGAAGACCCGGAAATAGGTCCAGAGATATGAGTGTAGGCTGATGTTGCCATAGTGACAATCTTTGTGTCGGAGCTGTAGTTCAAGGGAGCGCTATTGTCATCGCTCACCTTTTGAGCAGTTTTGTTTGGGAATCGGGAGTCATTGAGCAGAATCTTTTTTCCACAGACAGTGGAGGTTATTAGAGGTAGGGGTGAAGGAGGCCTCTGCAGGAGGCGTAGGACATTGGAGATTTAAACCTGATACCATTCAACACACTAGCTACTAGACTATCCTGCTCACCGCCCGGCTCAGAAAGGAAGGATTTCAGCATGCTTAGTATTATTATTTCTGTAGCTCATGCCATCTCACAATATCAAACAAAAGCCCTTAATTCATTCATTCATCCTCCCAATCATGAATTACTTCATCAGTCAGTTCATTCATTCATTCATTATTTTATTAATCTGTATAGCTCCATTCATGAAGTCATCCGTTCAGGGACTAATTCATCGATCAGTACAGCTCCATTCATTCATTCATTGATCTAAGCCTCCCTTATTCAGTACAGAGACAATCATTCATGTTTTCATCCACTCATTGATTCATTATTCAATCAGTACAGTTGTGTTCATTCATCCGCTCGATACCACATCCATGAATTCATCCATTCATCAGTTTATCCATCAGCTCCATTCATGTTTTGTCTGAACTGAACTCATTAAGGCTCTTCCCCACAAGGCTGAGGCAAATACAGGTACTTGTTGCCATGGCAACCGGTCACCTGACAGCCTACCGTGTGTGTGTGTGTGTGTGTGTAAAATAGATCCAAGTGAACCAAGTGAACTCAACACAAGTAAAGAGAACCCGTGTTGTTAATCGTGACATTGTATGATGTAAAAAGACACACTCCTATTCTGGCAGCAGATACTTTGATCCCTAGATCGGTTTAGAGACTGTTCCACAGCCTTCCTCTCTAGATCTGTATCTTCCAGTCTGCGACGCTCTCTCAACTGAACACAAATGTGTCCTCAGCCCTGGAAACCACCGTACTGCGGTCGGTAGACACAATGTCTGGGTTGTCACATAGGAACTCAAACACCTCACTATTCTGTGAACATTTTCACACACAGACACAATATGTGTCATATTATGTGTAACCTTCATCTCTGTCCTCCAGTAGAGAGCATCAAGTACTTCACAACTGAAGAAATGTTTTCTTGTGATAAACGTACCCTTCCTGCGGAAGTGTTTGGTTCGATTACAGTCAAGTATCTCTATAGGAGACATTTTCAGGCATTCTCTGAAAAAAAGCACATGGCAATGAAAAGCTTTAGCATGAAGCAAACCTTTGTGTCTGTGTGTGTGTTGTACATGCCCACCATGTGTACTTTTGCAGGGTCAGGTTGACTGAAGCGCTGAATGCACCGTAGCCTAAACACCCACACAGGGTGCACAGATACAGGAAAACCAAACTTTAGAGCAAATAGCTAGGAACACAATGTTATACATTGTCTCATTGTAGCTTGCAATATGAAGCATAGTTAGTAGCATATAGCATAGCTAGAAACGTGTCACATACTAAGCTACAAGTAGCCAGGGTCATTCCTACCAAGCTACCTGCTGTATCACTGATTCTACATCAAAGCGGTGTGGAAGCTATCTGACTAAACAGAGGATGTAAGTGAATGTAAAAGTGTCAACCAATATGTTATGTAATACATCAAATTAATTGTATAAATGGTTGGAAATATGAGGGGTAATGTTTTGTTTTAGCACCCTGACCGTAACCATTACTATATGAATAGATGGATGAAATACACTAAAATATACAAGCTTTGATGGAGAGAATAATAGCTTGTTACACAGTGTAGCTGCAACTAGTAATAGTTATGTACAGTGTTTCTGTAACTAGTAATAGTTAAGTTACACATCGTAGCTATAACTAGCAATGGTTATGTTACACATAGCTGTATCTGGTAATAGTTATGTTACACAGTGTAGCTGTAACTAGTAATAGTTAAGTTACACAGTAGCTATAACTAGTAATGGTTATGTTAGATATTGTAGATGTAACTAGTAATAGTTATGCTACACATTGTAGCTGTAACTAGTAATAGTTAATTTAGACAGTGTAGCTGTAACTAGTAATAGTTAAGTTACACAGTAGCTGTAACTAGTAATAGTTTTGTTACACATTCTAGCTGTAACTAGTAATAGTTATGTTACACATCGCAGCTGTAACAAAGTACCTAATGTTACACATTGTAGCTGTAACTAGATATAGTTAAGCTACACAGTAGCTGTAACTAGCAATAGTTATGTAAGACAGTATAGCTGTAAATAGTAATAGTTATGCTACACATCGTAGCTCTAACAAAGAAAGTTATGTTACACATTGTAGCTGTAACTAGATATAGTAAAGCTACACAGTTTAGCTATAACTAGTAATAGTTATGTTACACATCGCTGTAACTCCTGCAGCACACACTGCTTTGCGCTGTGTGTGCTTAACATCGAACACACTCCCTCTGTGTCTCTCTCTCTCATTCTCTCTAATGCTTCCTGTTTTTCTGTAATCAGCACTCAGGTTTCAGGAAGTCAGGGTACATAAGGGACGAGAGAGAGAGAGAGAGAGAGAGAGAGAGAGAGAGAGAGAGAGAGAGAGAGAGAGAGAGAGAGAGAGAGAGAGAGAGAGAGAGTGGGCGAGAGCAAGACACAGAGAGAGAGAGAGAGAGAGAGAGAGAGTGGGCGAGAGCAAGACACAGAGAGAGAGAGAGAGAGTTTTTTTTTTTGAGTTTTTAAAACCGCTTATTTATTTACATATTTTTACAAAAACAAAAACACAGACACACACAACACACAATAAAATAAATAAATAAAAACAAAAAGAAAAAAGAAAAAAACAAGAGACAAAAACCAAAACTTAAAAACAACCTAAAGCAACAGATCTGTAAAGGTAATGTCTGGGTCTTTTAAAGAGAAAAGGATGCCTTCACTGTCCCAAACACCTTTAAACGTATCCACATCCTCCATCTTTGCGTAATAATTATATTCAAACCGTATACGGGCTCTAACAAGACACTTGAAAATTGACACACAATCACGTCTCTGGCCTCCATCTATCTTTTCCCTCCTGCTTAAATAAATGGCCATCTTGGCTTGACCAAAAAGAAAATTCAGGAGCTTGCCTTTCTTCTTTTTGTTTTTCCTATAGGAGAAACCAAATATGAACAACTGTTTACTAAATTTTTCTTTGAACAAAGACAAAACGGACCTCAGGTTTTGGAACAGTGGAATCAGTCGTGAACAGTCAACAAAGCAGTGAAAAATTGTTTCCCTCAGGTTACAGAAGAGACACTTATCTGACACACTAGGGTTTAGAATAGAGACAAAAGCATTGACTGCTATGATTCCATGTAAAACACGCCAATGCAAGTCCCCAATGTTTTTTGTGACTGGAGCCTTGTACAGTGTACTCCATGCTGGTTTGACCTCAGCTTTTACTCTGAGATGATCCCTCCAGGGAGTGTCAGTCTTGCCTTTAAGTTTTTCCTTATTTAAAGCTTTCACACATCCCATGTAAAGGGACTTTCCACTCGCAGAGTCCATGGACATCCACTCCTGCCTGTCCAGCAGAGGACCCAAAGCCTCACAGTCCTTCCCAAAAGGCCGGATGCATATCTTAGGGAAAGGGTCACTATGATCAGGTGTTAAGTCTCCTCTAAACCATCCAGTCAGAAGAGCTCTGTCCTCTGAGGACAAGGCCTTCTTAAAACCGTCCAGTCTACGTCCCACCACACGTGTGGATCGGACTGCCAGTCTTCCCGCCACGTTTTCTGCATTGTCCACCTGAGCACCAGCCAGCTGCAACAACTCCTGGACAGTTGTTATCTCCTTCTTCTTCAATAATCCAGTCATGCTTGGCACCTCCTCCCATGCAGCCGCTAGACGAGCCCCCTTTAGAATGGGCTCCCTTAGCAGCCAGTACAAAGAGGATGTGGCTTCTAAGCAACCAGCCTCCATCACACTCCATGTTTTCAAAACACTTAGATAAAAAGGTGGTGAAACATTTAGATTGAAGCAAGAACAGTGCAGAGAAAACAACGTTTTCCCAAAACCTAAACCTCCAACCCAACCAAAAACAATTCCAGCTACTTGTCTCCACGGCAGATTTTGTGGTCCGTATAGAAAGCTTTGTAAAAACTGTAACCTGAAAGCTGCTTTCCTGCTTGCTAGACTTGCTATGCCCTGTCCTCCCTCTTCTTTAGGTAGAAGTAATATGCTTTGTGGGACCCAATGGAGCTTGTCCCAAAAAAAGTCAACAATAATACTCTGCAATCTCCCCAAAAGACCTGCAGGAGGCTCCAACACAGCTAGCCGGTGCCACAGAGAAGAGGCCACCAGGTTGTTAATAATGATTGATCTGCCTCTGTATGAAATCCTGGGCAAGAGCCAGCGCCACCTCCCCAGCCTGCCCTCCATCTTCTCCACCACTCCCTCCCAGTTCCTTTTCTCTGCAGAGTCATCACCCAGTTGCACTCCCAGATACTTGATGCCATGTCTTTCCCAGAAAATCCCATCAGGTAACTTAGGTACCCTCCCATGCCAATTTCCACTTAAAAGAGCACTGCTTTTAGCCCAGTTGACCTTAGATGAAGACATATTTTCAAAGGACTCTATAATCTTCATTAATTTTTCCACATCACCATCATTATTTACTGCCACAATAATATCATCAGCATATGCCGACAGATGCAACGGTACACAATTTACAGACAGTTTTACGCCACTCAAGGCTTTCCTTATTTTTGACAAAAAGGGTTCTATAGCTAAGGAGTATAGCATGCCTGACAATGCACATCCCTGGCGAATACCTCTCTTGATTGCAAAAGAGGCAGTTAAGCCACCATTTATTTTGAGCACGCTTTCAATTTGATTATAGAGGACTTTAATCTTGTTGGTAAAAACAGGAGAGAAACAAAAAGCACCCAACGTTTCCCAAAGATACTGATGTTCCCCTCGATCAAAAGCTTTTTCCTGATCTAGGGAAATCAGACCGAAGTTCAAGCCTAAGGTTTTGGAGATCTGTAGGTAGTCTCTTATTAAGGAGATGTTGTCTTTTAGCGACCTGCCAGGGACACAGTAAGATTGGTCGATATGAATTACATTTCCAATTACTCTTCTCAGACGGTTTGCTAGTGCTTTTGATAAAATTTTATAATCCGCAAATAGCAGACTGACCGGCCTCCAGTTTTTAATTTCTGACAGGTCTCCCTTCTTAGGTAGCAGAGTGAGGACTGCTCTACGACAGCTTAGAGGAAGCTTTCCTGCAGCCAATCTGTCATTTATGACTTCTAGCAAGTCCACCCCGATCGTGGACCAAAAACACTTATAAAAATCCACAGGTAGACCATCAATTCCTGGGGCTTTCCCATTAGCTGTGCTCATGAGCGCCCCCTGCAATTCCTGCAGAGACAGTGGTTGCTCTAAGCTAGCATTGTTATCTTCTGACAACTGAGGGAGCTGGTCAAAAAACAACTCTCCTCTCTGGTCAAACTCAGTGTACTGACAGTTATAGAGCACTGTGTAAAAATCCACAGCCCTCTTTCTTATATCATCCGACTGAGTGAGCTCTATGCTGTCAGCTGATTGAATACAATGAATTATTCTGTTTTGGCCATTCTTTTTTTCTAAATTAAAGAAAAATTTTGAAGGAGCATCCATTTCTACTAGGTTTCTAAACCTAGATCGGACCAAAGCACCCTGGGCCCTTACTCCCAGCAGGTCTGCCAAAACAGCTTTTTTGTCTTTGAAAGCTTTAAGATGTGATTGGTCTCCAGTAGAATTACTCAATTCCTGGAGCTTCACAATACTGGTCTCTAGGTTTTTAATAGATTGAGCCGCCTCTCGAGTAACATTTAAGTTGTACTGTATACAAAACTGCTTAACCCGCACCTTTCCTAAGTCCCACCATTGCTGGAGGGATGAATGTTCATGCTTCTTACACCTCCATTCTTCCCAAAGAAAGGTTAAGCATTTCTTAAAAGTACAATCATTCAAAAGTGAGATATTAAAGTGCCAATAGGCACTTTTAGGTTTAACCCTGTTTATAAAAACAGTTCCCACCAACAAAAAATGATCTGAGAAACCTACTGGACTCAAAAAACATTTTTTAAAAATCTGCAAATGATGATTGAAACAATAAAAACGATCTAATCTAGCCAGAGTAATATAATTATCTCTGTCATGAGACCATGAATATTGCCTGCAGTTTCCATGTTTGGATCTCCACACATCACTCAACTCATAGGTTGCAATAATTATTTTTAGAAACTTCCTTGACTGTAAATTTGGCTCCAAATGATTTCTGTCTAAATCATCCACAGTGCAATTAAAATCACCCCCTAGGATTAGGAAATCAGTTTGAGCACAGCCTGAAAGAGTGTCTGATAATTTATTTAAAAAACAACATCTTTCTTGTGGGTTAACAGGGGCATAGAAGGCAAGGCAAGGCAACTTTATTTATATAGCACTTTTCATACACAAGGCAGACTCAAAGTGCTTCACATATAAACATTGTTATACAATAAAATAAAATAATAGATAAGTAAAAGAAAACATATGCAAAGAAATTAGTAAAATAGAAAGTTAAAACGGCTTTTTAGTAAGTAAAATTGAAAGTGCAATGTATTTAAGAAAGTGAGAAAATTAAATTGAAAGTTATTCAAGATCAGATCAACAGACTCTCTGGAACCCAAGTCGGGACCACAACCCGACCTTAAGGACAATCTATTACAATATTCTAGGACTCTAGCCCAGAACCAAAGGCAAACAACAAACAACAAAAAAATATTCAGTGATTATTCTAGGACTCTAGCCCAGAACCAAAGGCAACAAACAACAAACAAATATTCAGTGATTATTCTAGGACTCTAGCCCAGAACCAAAGGCAAACAACAAACAAATATTCAGTGATTATTCTAGGACTCTAGCCCAGAACCAAAGGCAAACAACAAACAACAAACAAATTCAAAAGAGTTTCATATGGCGTATATTCAGTGATTAAGCGCTTAATCACTAATACAGGTTTTCACTTCGTCAAGCTCTTAATGACACAACTTCATTACTCAGCAAATGTCATGTATTTTTCTGGTAAAAATAGAAAATAAAGGGAAAGTTAAAAAGGCATTTTAGTAAAATAAAGGTAAAGTATTTAAGATTTAGCAGAAAGCTAAAGCAAACATAAAAGTCTTCAATCTTGTTTTGAAGGTGCTCAGAGTTGGGGCAAGTCTTAAATCCTCAGGGAGTTTATTCCAGCTATTTGTTGCATAGTAACTAAATCCTGCTTTCCCATGTTTCGTGTTTACTCTGGGGATAATTAACAGATTGGTCTCAGAAGATCTTAGTGTTCTAGAAGGCTTATGTATTGGAAGCATATCAGTTAAATATTTTGGGCCTAAACCATGTAGGGATTTATAGGTTAGCAACATGATTTTAAAATCAATTCTCTGACTTACAGGAAGCCAATGTAACGATTTAAGAATTGGTGTAATATGTTCAAATTTTTTGGTCTTTGTTAAACTCTAGCAGCAGCATTCTGAACAAGCTGAAGCTTCCTTAGAGTTTGTTTTGGGAGACCTGTAAGGAGACCATTGCAGTAATCAAGCTTACTAGTGATAAAGGCATGTACAAGTTTTTGTAAGTCTTCGCTGGACATGAGCCCTCTAAGTCTTGCTACATTTTTAAGGTGATAATATGCAGATTTTGTAACTGATTTGATGTGACTTTCGAAATGTAAATCAGAATCCATGATAACCCTTAGGTTTCTGGCTTTGATTGAGGTTTTCAGGGACAGAGAGTGAAGGTGTTGGGTTACTTTAAGCCTTTCCGTTTTAGCACCAAATACAATTATCTCTGTTTTATCCTAATTTAGCTGAAGGAAATTTCGGCACATCCAGTCTTTCACTTGCTCAATGCACTGGCACAGCAGATCTATGGGCCGATAGTCATTTGGTGATAGCGATACATAGATTTGCGTGTCATCAGCATAGCAATGATGGTCAATATTGTTATTATGCATGAATTGCCCTAGTGGGAGCATGTAGATGTTGAATAAAGAGGGTCCTAAGATCGAACCTTGTGGGACTCCACACATCACGTTGGTTGATTCTGATACAAAGTCGCCGATGGAAACAAAGTAGTTCCTATTTTGTAGGTAGGATCTGAGCCAATTTAAGACTGTGCCTGAAAGCCCCACCCAGTTTTCTAACCTGTCCAAAAGTATTGTATGGTCTACAGTGTCGAATGCAGCACTGAGGTCTAGTAGCATTAGTATTGAGGTTTTGCCAGAGTCTGTGTTAAGACGGATGTCGTTTACAACTTTAATGAGGGCGGTCTCAGTGCTGTGCAGGGGTCGAAATCCTGATTGGAAGGTGTCATAACAACCAGTTGATGCCAGGAAGTGATTAAGTTGCTGGAGGACAACTTTCTCAATGATTTTACTTATGAAGGGCAGATTTGATATTGGTCTGTAGTTGTTAATAATAGAGGTATCTAGGCTCCGCTTTTTTAAAAGGGGTTTAATAACTGCAGTTTTCAGGGCTTTTGGGAAGTTGCCTGACTGGAGAGAGTTGTTAACTATCTGCAATATGTCTATTGCTAGGCAGTCAAAAACATTCTTAAAGAGGTTGGTAGGTAAAGAATCAAAGCAACAAGTGGATGGCTTTAGTTGTGTAACAGTTTCCACAAGAGTTTTAGAGTCAATAACATTAAAGCATGCCATCCCTGCCACGTTACTTTTGCCTGAACAGGGTGGTAGTCCAACATTTTTGTTTGAAGTGGAGATATTGATGGCGCGTCTGATGCCTTCAATTTTATCAGTATAAAAAGCTGCAAACTCATTGCATTTCTGCGTGGAATGGAGATCAGGTGGAATTTGTGTTGGGGGGTTGGTCAGTCTGTCAACAGTTGCAAATAGGGTTTTTGCATTATTATTATTGGATTTAATGATATTGGAGAAAAATGTTTCTCTAGCACTTTTTAAGTCTGAATTGTAGGCACGGAGGCTCTCTTTGTAGATATCATGGTGAATATGAAGTTTTGTTCTACGCCAGATGCGTTCAACCTTCCTGCATTCTTTTTTCTGTGCTGTTACAGAAGCAGCTTTTCTCCAGGGTGCCTTTTGCTTTCCAGAAATCTTTTTAACCTTGTAAGGTGCAATGACATCCATGACTTTCAAAATTTTCAAATTAAAGTTTTCTACAAGATCATCAGCAGAACATGGGTTGAGAGGTGGTAGTAAGGAGATGGCCTTTCTAAAAAGTACATACGATTCTTCATTGATATACCGTTTTTTGACAGTATTTGATTTTGTCTGTATGTTGGGAATAAAAGATATATTAAAGAGAACACAAAAGTGGTCAGACAAGGAAGGATCAGTCACAGAGAGATCAGAAACATTGAGGCCCTTTGTGATTACCAGGTCTAGAGTGTGGCCCTTACAATGAGTAGTCTCTTTCACATGTTGGGACAGTTCAAATGTGTCCAAAATGGTAAAAAGTTTTTTTGCACACTTGTCATTCAAATCATCAGTATGAAAATTTAAGTCACCAGTTATAACTAGACAGTCAAAGTCTGTGGAGATGCTAGACAATAATTCTGTGAATTCATCGAAAAAATTTGCAGAGTATGTGGGTGGCCTGTAAATAATTAATAGGAGAACTCTGGGGGAGCATTTCAATACAGCACAAAGGTATTCGAATGATGGAAAATCACCAAATAACATCTGTTTCCCCTGAAAATCTTTTTTAAATATAACAGCAACTCCTCCACCTCTTTTTCCAGATCTACATGCATCAAAAAAGTTATAGTTGGGAGGAGCTGTCTCTATCAGAACGGTTGCACTGTTTTTTTGTTCCAGCCATGTTTCAGTTAAAAACATAAAATCCAGTTTAGAGGTGGTAATAAAATCATTAACTAAAAATGATTTGTTATTAAGAGACCTAACATTAAGTAGACCCATCCTGATGGTGTTGTTGATAGGCTTTAAGGTTGTTTTTGGTTTGGAGGAAATATGTATGAGATTTGTGAGGTTAGCAGTGTGTCTAAGTTTCCCTTAGTTTACTCTCTCAGTGGTTACAGCAGGAATGCAAAGTTGCCATGTTTTGACATAGGCAACCTTGGGTTCAGCAGATTATGCGAAACGTCCTTTATACTTTGTCTACGGCTGAACCCTTTTTTGTCTCAGTAATACTCAGGACTACTATCAGTACAGGGGGCGGGGGGCTGGGGCGCCCTCCGCTTTGGTGTTATCAGCCTGTGGGAATGACCTGGCGATGCTATCATTGACACAGATGCAAGTTTGTTGCCTACATATTCCTGTTTCTTAAATTCAGCTGGAAATTTAAGAAACAGGAATATGTTTCTTAAATTTCCATAAATTTAAGAAACATATTCATAGACATTTAACAATGTAAAGGTGTTTTTTTCATATCGTGCAGTGACTTTAAGAAGTCTTCCCTTTATAATTTCTTCACAGTCAAACGATACTGGCAAAAAGTTTTTTGCAAAGAGAATTGCCACTCCAGCACTCAAATTGCTATTGTGACTAAAAACGATATTGCCATCCCATTCTCGTTTCCACTCGACTTCAATGTCCGCAGTGGTGTGTGTTTCTTGTAAAAAAGAAATGTCTATGCCCTTTAATTTTACAAGTTCAAAAAACAAAGCTCTTTTTTTAGCATCTCTCGCTCCATTTAAATTAAGAGATGAGATTCTAAAACTAGCCATAAGTACAGCAAGAGTAATGAAACAATAAAAAAGTATCTCCTTACTCTTGATCATTGCTGATTTCTGCGTTCACTCTTTGCACAATCTTTCTGAGTCTATACACTTCCGTGTCCATAAGACCATCAGCGCCTCTGTGTCTGATCAACCATTTAGCTGATTCAACAAACAAGGAGCGGTTTTGGAAAACCTCCCCTACATTGACAGCGTCGTCCTTTCATCTTCTCGAGGAAACTACGAATTTGCTCCAAACTGTAACCATTGGCTTTCTGACCATCAGCTAAAGATGAATCAGATGACTCTAAATCACTATCTGTGTCAGAGCCTCCATTTGTCCCACTATCCTGCACTGCCTTTTTTTTTGACCTTATCCCTTTTGCTTGTGACCTTGTCTTTCTCTTTGTCCTTGGCACTTTAAACAAATTTTCATCATCTCTTATTCTTGTCTCCCCGTCATTTGTTAAAGTATCAACGTTCATTTCCTCTTCATCCTCTCCCTCAACACTAGTCTGAGTGGGTGCACGTATGACTATATTAGACGAAGAAGTAGAAGCAGAGGGCTGCCCTCCCTCCTGCTGAGAATCTGTATTTGGCCGCTGGGCTGCGGCCTCCTCTGACCCCCCCTCACTGCCTGCCTGCTCCCCTGTTTCGGCAGCCACCACCTCTGCCACTACATCTGACCTCCCTTCTTCCACATCTACAACCTGGAGCACTGCCTCTGCCACTACATCCTGTCTCTCTACTACTTCAGCCTGTCTCTCTGCCTGTGCAGCCTGTGGCTCCTGGGCTTCCACCCCCTGCCTCTTTTCTGGACAGCCTCTCGCCAAGTGCCCCTCTTTCCCACAGCCAAAACACTTCATTGACTCAGTGGTTACAAAGATGGTGTAGTCAAAGCCATCACCATTAAACTTCATCACCACCTTCAATTCATCATTATATTCGTTTTTAAGGATCACGTATACCTGCCTTCTGAAACCCACTAAATGTTTTACACGAGCTGACTTACAGCCGGAGGAAAGAAACTTCATTGCTGACACAATTTGCCCATGACGTGACAGCTCCCTTTCCAAAGCCTCGTTGCTAATAAACGGAGGCAGGTTCGATAGAATTACTTTTTTTGCAGGATTAACCAGCGGGAAAACACCAATATGCGTATTTCTCAACACAATTCCCCGCTCCACCACTGTGTTCACTTTGTCCAGCGTGTCTACAAAAATAACAATCGCGCTGTTCATCCTGGATGCGGCTTTCATGCTGTCATATCCCACCAGTTCACCCACTGCCAGACAGCACTCCTCTACGGAGTATTCCGCTCCAACAGGGACTTTAAGCCCATGTCGGCGGGTAAGATTTTTAAAAGCCCCGCTACCCTTATTACTGACGCCGGCGGCCACCGCGTCCATAGCGACCGGGTAAAGACGCGATCAGCGCCCCCCCCCCCCGCCGCGTGAAAACCTCCTGGTGCTTAAAACAACGTGAGGGAAAGGGACAGTGACCAATTGTGAGAAAACACCGGTGTATATTTACAGATACCTTGCTTCGGAAGAAAAACCATCCACTCCAACACGCTCCACACACTCGCTCAGCAAACACTCACGCATGCGCACGAGAGAGAGAGAGAGAGAGAGAGAGAGAGAGAGAGAGAGAGAGAGAGAGAGAGAGAGAGAGAGAGAGAGAGAGAGAGAGAGAGAGAGAGAGAGAGAGAGAGAGAGAGAATTATACTAAAATATTAATAAAGGCATAAAATATACTTCCTTCTCCACGTATATCAGTAAGGAGAAGAAAAACAATGTAGAGATGGACAGACAATACAGACAGACACACACACACACACACACAGATATACATTGATGGGTGGATGAATGCGGGATGGATGGATGATGTATGGATGGGTGGATGGAGAAGAGATATGAGACAGATGAATGGGTGATATTGGGATGGATACTTTATGAAGTTATGAACTTTATGAAGATTACATCCATCATTTCGGGCAAGGAATTACTTTATATCAAAACGTTATTATTATTTAACATTATATTCCATTTGTGTTCGTGTCTGAATGTGAGGACAGTGTGTACTATCCAGTAGGGTATGAAGTTGTCTCTACACTGCTGTAGATGGACAATAAAGTATTCAGAATCGGACGTCTCTGTCTCCAGGAATGCGGGTCAGGAGCATCTTCTTTGTTGCCTAGGTAACGGACCGAGGAACTGCATCGGGGACACACTGACTGATAGCTTCGTCAAGGTGAGCCAACACGCCCAATAAAGTATCTCATCACCTACGTCTTTACCTTTACCTACTCACCTCCATCTCTTGCCCTTCTCACCTCCATCTTGTGACCTTCTCACCTCCATCTTGTGACCTTCTCACCTCAATCTTGTTACCTTCTCACCTCCATCTTGTGACCTGCTCACCTCCATCTTGTTACCTTCTCACCTCCATCTTGTGACCTTCTCACCTCCATCTTGTTATCAGATATGGAGAAAAGGAGGGAGAGAAAGGGAGAGAGAGAGAGATAGTGTTTTCATTCTCAACCTTGAGTCATACTCCTCATGAATTATAATGTGTGTGTGTGTGTGTGTGCGTGTGTGTGTGTGTGTGTGTGTGTGTGTGTGTGTGTGTGTGTGTGTGTGTGTGTGTGTGTGTGTGTGTGTGTGTGTGTGTGTGACAGACCGTTGACAGTTATGACAACAGGAAGAAGGTGTTACCACATTTCCTGTGTTTTCTTTGGATGCAGGTGGTGTGTGTGTGTGTGTGTGTGTGTGTGTGTGTGTGTGTGTGTGTGTGTGTGTGTGTGTGTGTGTGTGTGTGTGTGTGTTTGTGTGTGTGAATATATGTGTACATGCATCGCTTAATTTTTGCATGTGGCGTGATGTGTATATATATTGTGCGTGTATATATATATATGTGAATTTGTACTTTAGTTTTTTCTCTCTGAGTACACACACAGATGGAGATAGTAAAGAAGACGCTGATGGTATTCTGTTTTCTTATGTTACAATATGACATAATAGGGTTCAACAAATGACACACACACCTCGGATAAAGTTCAGTCAACCGCAATCTGGGTCAGAGTAATTCCTCCCTTCTCCTCCGCACCTCGCGTCCCACAATCTATCCATCCCTCCAGCCCTCATCCCGCTTCCGCCCCTTCCCAACCTCCAATCCTCTCGCCATCTCTTCAATTACAATTAGGGCATTTTAGCAGACGCTTTTATCCGACTTACATCGATTAATACACACATTGACACAGTGACGGCAGAGTCAACCATGCAAGGCGTTGCATGGTTGACTAATCTCTTCCTGAACCCCCATTTCTCACTCACTCACTCACTCACTCACTCACTCACTCACTCACTCACTCACTCACTCACTCACTCACTCACTCACTCACTCACTCACTCACTCACTCACTCACTCACTCACTCACTCACTCAGGCCGGGTCAGCCAGTAGGAGCAGGCCAGGTGGTATCACAGAAGAGATGGAATAGCTCTGACCATGTCTTCAATTTCCCCTGATTAGGCTGACCTAGAAAAAGGAAGCGGGACTCCCTTTACAAAGACTTTGAATTGATGTGACCATTTGTCAAACACACACACCATACATATAACTCTCTGCGTATTTGTCTGTGATATGATATGTGTTTAGAACATAAAATAACAGAAATCCACAAGAAACATGAAGTGAAAGGATAATGTATTTTATATGGTGTGAAGCAATAACACAAAAGTGTGATTATGTGTGTGTGTGTGTGTGGGTGTGTCTGGGTGGTCAGACCGCGTGCAGCTACCTGCTGACTCACTACGACTGGGCCCTGGACCCCCCCGACCAGAACACCTCCTATAAATGGCTGCCGGCATCCCGCCCGGCCGAACCGCTCCACCTCTCCTTCACCAGACTGGACCAGACCGGTTCCTGCCCCACACACCCTCAGTGAGGCTCAGATCCAGGGCAGCTGCTGGCCGTTTCGGTGCCCTACGCGAGCGGGGGGGGGGAGCCCCTTTTTATATATTAGGTAAGAACACCTAATTTGCTGAAATTGAGTGATAGGTTATACAATTAAGAACAAACAACGGTGGGCCACTTCATAACTAATTTACATCTTTTTTTAATTCAATAATGTATTTTTTTTTGTTTTTGTTTTTACAAACCTTAATTTTTGGTGCCCCCTCAGGTACCTGGTGCCCTACGCACTCTGGGTACTCTGCGTATAGGGAGCAGCGGGCCTGCTCAGATCACTGAAGGCTAGTGCTAATGATAATGAAGGAAGGGGTTGAACTCAACGAGTTTGGCACATTAGTGACTCACTGTTTTTAATTAAAAAACAAGGCATTTTTTATTTATTTTTTTAGATTTGCTTTTTGCACACACACACACAAAGAAAAAAAAAGGGCACTGACGACTGGTATGTTATCGGTTATCACATGGAGACAATGACAAGAAGGCTTTGGGTGGACTGGAGGATTGTGGCTGGAGAACGATGGAGAGGTTCAGCAACCAGCTGCCTATTCAGTGAACAAAGCTATCAACCCCTGAATTCATTTACATTTGAAACAATTTGGTTATTGGAAAATCTGTTGCTAATCATGATGTTTTATACTGTTTATAGTAATCATAGCCCCAGTAAAAACATTTGATGGTGTAAACCCTAGCCCTTACTCAAAGTAACTGGGAATGATAACTGAGGAAGTGGAAAGCTGAAGTCTGCATAATGTAACAACAGCACTAACGTCTATAATCCAGAAAAGAACATACTTGAAATTCATTGACATGATTCAATCAAAATGTTTCCCGTTACCTTCAAACCTCTTCTGATCCAGCAGTGGGCTTGGCCACTCTCCGAAATAAATCATTACTAAAATGTTGGGCACAGCCATTAGTTGTTGTTGGAAGCATTAGACATTAAAGTGTAATTCCGGCGAAAATTGAACCCAGCGTCTTTTTTTTGGCTTGTAAACCCATCAAATAAGCCGCTCCAGATACTTTTTTCATTAAAAATTGAGTATAGAGTTTGCCCGGCGCAATGTTTGGCTTCCATGTTATTGGCAAGGGGCACAGCGAACGCTTCCAAAAATCGGCATTTTTTAACCACTAATATAGCTCAAAATAGCACCAAACCTCTGCAGCAGCATTATAAGGGTCCCTACACATAAAACAAAGCATCAACAACTTAGTTAGCGTAGCGGGAAAAAGTCTGTGCCTTACCGGTAGGTCCATGTTTCCAGGAAGTCCACACAAGTTGATTACCGGCTACCGTAAATAATATCAAAGAGGCGCCAACAAATTTTACTTAACAATCTCCCCTCTTGATACTTAACTGTTTTAAATTTGTTTGCGTCTCTATTATATTATTTACGGTAGCCAAACCTATTATATTATTTACGGTAGATACATTTTCAATGAAAAAGTATCTGGAGGGATCACCGGAATTACACTTTAAGAGACTTGACTGCAGACTGCTCTATTGAGATCACGGTCTAATGACAGGAAAGCTACATATTCTTGAAAAGCACAGTGATGTACTCTCTGGGTTGAGTTTGCGGACACTGTTAGAAAACAGCGGTTCTATACAACATGCTGCAACTCTATCAGACTCTACACCAGGAGGCTCGAACATGTTTGTACAGCCAATGTAACTTTACAGTCAACACACAGACGTAACACACACACACAGAAACACACAAACTGATTACTCACTATAGCAAACACACACTTAAGCAACCACACATTGAAAAAACTAAAACTAAACGACATCCATGCACACACAGCCACACAAATAAAAAATAAAAACTGTCAAAAACGTTGTTTGTCCTTGATCAATGCCTGTGGCCCAAAAACACACACACTGATACACACACACACAGAAACAGCCAAACTAAAAATACAAACACACTCACACACACACACACACACACACACACACACACACACACACACACACACACACACACACACACACACAAACACACACACACACACACACACACACACACACACACACACACACACACACACACACACACACACACACAGAAACAGCCACGCCTTCCCCAGGAGCAGGATCATGTGTGTAACTATAGAGAAGTCAAAACACATACTGTATCCATGGTTACCAGTCATAACAACCCTCCAAAAGGACCTAAGGACCCATCTTCTATACGGAACTGAGTAGCATCAACAACATCTCTGGAAGTGTTACTATAGCAATAGGAAGTTCATCAGTGTTGGTAAGGATGCAGATGTTGTGAAAGCGGAACTCCCTGATCGCTAAGCAACCACTGCCCGGAATCAACAATGACATCGTTCACAAGACAGATTGGAGCACAGGACTTCAGAAGAACAAGAACAAAGACGGGTGATTCGGATTCGGCAAGAGACATTGAGAGACAGGGGTTGGCAACTGGCGGCCCGCGGGCCATAACTGACCCGCAAGACATAATATCTGGGCCGCCAGATTATTCTGAAGTTATATTATTTGTATTTATTTTTTGAGTATCGAATATCTATATCTGTTACCAAATGCAAAGGGCCGGATACAGTGAATTTTATTTTCTTCCACAACTGTTTTTGAATTTAAATGTATTGAATCCTGCTACTACTCCCGGAAGGTTAGAGACACACTCGTCACGGTCACGCGTAAGCTGCGAGGGGCTGAGCAGGAGTTATTGGAAACTATGCATATTAAATGAACGGAACCCCGCTCTATAGGCCTATATACACCATGGCGACCCAACATTACGGATTTTTGTGTGATACTGCACGCAGAGAAAGGCAGGAGAATTTGGTTTTATTTCTAACATTATTCTATCAACACAGACATTTACATCGACCGTCTGGCGTTATAGTCGATTTGCCCCGGCTGTACTGTGGAGTGGGTAAGACTGTTTTATTAGCAGGCTCGTATTGCCCGTTGCCGTGCGCTAGCCTAGCACGAGCAAAATGCAAGTAGAAGGACTGAATGAAATGTGTTGAAAACTGTCTCCAATGATAAAGAACACCAAGGCTAACTAGGGAACCATGCCCTATGTCCAAAATTCCGAACTACCCCTTTAACCCGAGGACAGAGACGGACTGTAGATAGAGGACACAGATGGGTTTGGGATGAACTGTACTGGTCCCAGGACGGACTTCTTCTGCATTCCTCCTCTGGGTTCTTGCCTCTGGTTTTGGGGACGTACAGCTTTAGGTCATTTAGAGGGCTCAGGGTTGGAGAGTGTTGCATAATATGGGGTTTTGGTGAAGCCCTTTGAGTACGGGACTGAGATTAGTTGAGCCTTCAGGTCCCGAATGTTCTAGAAGTAGAATTATGATTTATTTATTAGCAGTTGTTTTATCCACTGTGACTTACTGTGAATCCAGAGACATGTGATAAGCATTTATGACTTAGAGGGTGTTTTGTTCTTTGGCGGCCTACAGGTTCCCCAGACATTGGGAATCTAACCCAGTACCTTTGGGCTGGGTGGCGAACACCCTGAACATTACACACTTACAAATATCAGCCGGTGGAATGTGGATATTTCCTTAATTCATTTAGATTGTACTCAGAGTACAACACATTGACAGACAGAAACACATGACACACATACACACAGGAAGTGAGGTGTGTCTTCAGGAACACTGACAGAACCGGTGGGATCCCCTCCCCCTACTGCTGCCTAGCAACCGCCATCGCTTAGCAACTGATCGTCATATCTAAAGCCTCTTACTTTCTGTTAGTTTGCTGCTCCCACATGCATACACACACAAATACACTTGCACACACATAAACAGACACACACCCACACTGCTTAACCTAGATATTTATAGAAAACATAACTTGAGTAGTACACGCACAAATACGTCCAATCAACTGGAGATCATTTCAATCTAAATATAGGGCTTAATACTATTCACGGATAATCTATACACACCCTTAAGAACATGCATGCACACACACACACAATGCAATACCGATTCATATTTTATTACAATTACAACAATTACATTAAATTCCACAGTAATGTGACAATCTGAGACTATAATGGACAATCCATTGATGAATATATTTAAATGGCCTGCATTCATGTTGGTATGTGTGTGAAAGGAAATGCTTTAGCATCTCTCTCTCTCGCTCTCACACTCTCTCTCTCTCTCTCTATCTCTATCACTCTCAAAGAAAAGAGAAAATCAAAAAAATACTTTATTGAACTTACATTGATTCCGAATGTTCAATGTAGATTTATTTACTTTCCTCATGTAACATCAGCAACGACTCATTTAAATGCATTGCAATGCAATTGTATGCTCAATCTGTAGATTTTGTTGACATCATCCAATGTTTTGTTTGTAACTTTTAAATCATCATGCTTGATTTTGGATGTAGTTTTAGACATGTTTATAGGTCCTTTACCTTTTAAATAATGGATAGTTTGGACATTGACTGGAGTTACCACTGGTTCTTTGGTCAGTATAGGGGACATTTTTGTACCAAACCTGACATGGGAGTCATATACTGCGGATATTTTTTCTACCAAGTAGATGTAGACCATAGCCTACACATAGTGAATCCTTAAAGTATTAAAAGCTGAAAATGGAAATGTCTATGTAACAAAACTGTATCTTCTGAAGGCAAACCACCTTGGTAAAACCAGCCCAGTTTTCGATACCTCGATGGATAACAAGAGTTCATATTAACAATAACAATTGTTCATATATGTTATATGTATGTTAAGTTAAATTATGATTATGTCTCTATCTGTGTTGGTCTATGATTATAGTTCCAACTCTGCGTTGTTGATATATTTAAGGCAAGGCAAGGCAACTTTATTTATATAGCACTTTTCATACACAAGGCAGACTCAAAGTGCTTCACATATAAACATTGTCATACAATAAAATAAAATAATAGGTAAGTAAAAGAAAAACATATGCAAAAAAAAATAGAGAGATAAAAAGGCATTTTAGTATTAAAATAGAAAATAAAGGCAAAGTTATTTAGCAGAAAGCTATAGCAAACATAAAAGTCTTCAGTCTTGTTTTAAAGGTGCTCAGAGTTGGGGCAAGTCTTAAATCCTCTGGGAGTTTATTCCAGCTATTTGTTGCGTAGTAACTAAATCCTGCTTTCCCATGTTTTGTGTTTACTCTCGGGATAATTAACAGATTGGTCTCAGAGCTTCTTAGTGGTCTAAAAGGCTGATTTAGTGGAAGCATCTCAGTTAAATATTTTGGGCCTAAACCATGTAGGGATTTATAGGTAAGCAACATGATTTTAAAATCAATTCTCTGACTTACAGGAAGCCAATGTAACGATTTCAGAATTGGTGTAATATGATCAAATTTTTTGGTCTTTGTTAGAACTCTAGCAGCAGCATTCTGAACAAGCTGAAGCTTCCTCAGAGTTTGTTTTGGGAGACCTGTAAGGAGACCATTGCAGTAATCAAGCTTACTAGTGATAAAGGCATGCACAAGTTTTTGTAAGCCTTCGGTGGACATGAGCCCTCTAAGTCTTGCTACATTTTTAAGGTGATAATATGCCGATTTTGTAACTGATTTGATGTGACTGTCAAAATGTAAATCTGAATCCATGATAACCCCTAGATTTCTGGCTTTGATTGAGGTTTTCAGGGACAGAGAGTGAAGGTGTTGGGTTACTTTAAGCCTTTCCGTTTTAGAACCAAATACAATTATCTCTGTTTTGTCCTCATTTAGTTGAAGGAAATTTCGGCACATCCATTCCTTCACTTGCTCAATGCACTGGCACAGCAGATCTAAGGGCCGATAATCATTTGGTGATAGCGATACATAGATTTGCGTGTCATCAGCATAGCAATTATGCTCAATATTGTTATTTTGAATGATTTGCCCTAGTGGGAGCATGTAGATGTTGAATAAAGAGGGTCCTAAGATCGAACCTTGTGGGACTCCACATGTCACGTTGGTTGATTCTGATACAAAGTCGCCAATGGAAACAAAGTAGTTCCTATTTTGTAGGTAAGACCTGAACCAATTTAAGACAGTGCCTGAAAGCCCCACCCAGTTTTCTAACCTTTCCAGAAGTAATGTATGGTCCACAGTGTCGAATGCAGCACTGAGGTCAAGTAGCATTAGTATTGAGGTTTTGCCAGAGTCTGTGTTAAGACTGATGTCGTTTACAACTTTAATAAGGGCGGTCTGTGCTGTGCAGGGGTCGAAATCCTGATTGGAAGGTGTCATAGCAACCAGTTGATGCCAGGAAGTGATTTAGTTGCTGGAGGACAAATTTCTCAATGATTTCACTTATGAAGGGTAGATTCGATATTGGTCTGTAGTTGTTAATAATAGAGGCATCTAGGCTCCGCTTTTTTAAAAGGGGTTTAATAACTGCAGTTTTCAAAGCTTTTGGGAAATTGCCTGACTGGAGAGAGTTGTTAACTATCTGCAATATGTCTACTGCTAGGCAGTCGAAAACATTCTTAAAGAGGTTGGTAGGTATAGTATCAAGGCAACAGGTGGATGGCTTTAGTTGTGTCACAGTTTCCACAAGATTTTGAGAGTCTATAACATTAAAGCATGCCATCCTTGCCACGTATTTTTTGCCTGAACAGGGTGGTAGTCCAACATTTTTGTTTGAAGTGGAGATATTGATGGCGCGTCTGATACCTTCAATTTTATCAATATAAAAAGCTGCAAACTCATTGCATTTCTGCGTGGAATGGAATTCAGGTGGAATTTCTGTTGGGGGGTTGGTCAGTCTGTCAACAGTTGCAAATAGGGTTTTTGCATTATTAGTGTTGGTTTTAATGATATTGGAGAAAAATGTTTCTCTAGCATTTTTTAAGTCTAAATTGTAGGCACGGAGGCTGTCTTTATAGATATCATGGTGAATATGAAGTTTTGTTTTACGCCAGATGCGTTCAACCTTCCTGCATTCCTTTTTCTGTGCTGTTACAGAAGCAGCTTTTCTCCAGGGTGCCTTTTGCTTTCCAGAAATCGTTTTAACCTTATAAGGTGCAATGACATCTATGACTTTCAAAATGTTCAAATTAAAGTTTTCTACAAGATCATCAGGAGAACATGGGTTTAGAGGTGGTAGCAAGGAGATGCCCTTTTTAAAAAGTACATTAGAATCTTCATTGATATACCGTTTTTTGACAGTGTTTGATTTTGTCTGTATATCGGGAATAAAAGATATGTTAAAGAAAACACAAAAGTGGTCAGACAAGGAATGATCAGTCACAGAGAGATCAGAAACATTGAGGTCCTTTGTGATAACCAGGTCTAGAGTGTGCCCCTTACAATGAGTAGCCTCTTTCACATGTTGAGACAGTTCAAATGTGTCCAAAAAGGCAAAAAGTTTTTTTGCACACTTGTCATTCAAATCATCAGTATGAAAATTGAAGTCACCAGTTATAACTAGACAGTCAAATTCTGTGGAGATGCTAGACAATAATTCTGTGAAGTCATCGAAAAAATTTGCAGAATATGTGGGTGGCCTGTAAATAATTAATAGGAGAACTCTGGGGGAGCATTTCAATACAGCACTAAGGTATTCGAACGATGGAAAATCACCAAATAACATCTGTTTCCCCTGAAATACATTTTTAAATATAGCAGCAACCCCTCCACCTCTTTTTCCAGATCTACATGCATCAAAAAACTTATAGTTGGGAGGAGCTGTCTCTATCAGAACGGTTGCACTGTTAATTTGTTCCAGACATGTTTCAGTTAAAAATATAAAATCCAGTTTAGAAGTGGTAATAAAATCATTAACTAAAAATGATTTGTTATTAAGAGACCTCACATTAAGTAGAGCCATCCTGATGGTGTTGTTGATAGGCTTTAAGGTTGTTTTTGGTTTGGAGGCAATAGATATGAGATTTGTGAGGTTAGCAGTGTGTCTAAGTTTCCCTTTGTTTACTCTCTTAGTGGTTACAGCATGAATGCGAAAGTTGCCCTGCTTTGACGTAGGCAACCTTGGGTTCAGCAGATTATGTGAAACTTCCTTTATACTGTGTCTACGGCTGAACCCTTTTTTGTCTCAGTAATACTCATGACTACTATCAGTATAGTTGGGGGGCTGGGGCGCCATCCTCTTGGGTGTTATTAGCCTGTCGCCATGACATGGCGATGCTATCAATGACTCAGATATAAGTTTGCTGCCAACATATTCCAGTCGCTTATATTCGGCTGGAAATATAAAGAACAACATCTCTTTTCATAATTTCTAACTGCACGCATACGTAGATGACTCAATGCTATAGGATGAACAGGATCTCTGTGCTGGAGTGCCTCGAGAGTCGTAGAGTCTTTTGTCTGCAGATCCTACAGAGATATGCTAGCTATTTGAATACCCCAGGAGCTCGAAATCAGATGTAAGCACCGGACTCTGAAAGATGCCGTTGTTCTGCTTTTTACAACAAATAAGAGTTCTGTTTGCTAAACCACTCTATAATGTCACACACTCAGAAACACACAGAATGCGGTCTACATACACAAACAGACACTCACTCAGAAAGTGAAACAGCCACACACATATTCATATGCTGCCATATTTTCTCCCTTACTCATTCTCCCTCTCTCTTTCAGGAACACAACCTACCGTAGTACACGCACACTATTTTCTTGTTGCACTCGAGACTACAGATAGGATTAACGGCGTATAACTGGAATTAAATATTAGATTGAGATGCATACAATCTGAAATCCAAATCCTAAATTAATTGGCATATTAATGAATGAATAACACAGAACAGAGGACCCTGAACTACAAGACTAGTGAACAGCCTTAAACAATCGCCTATTGATGTTAATAAATGTTAATAAGTGCTAATAAATGCTAATTACTGTCTTAACTTACAGCCAAGTGGAAAAGTTGCGCTGCTATGCACGATAAGAAATTAGCGTTGACTTGAAACAAAATACTTTTGTACAGTTGCAGCAATACAAGCTACATGCTACCAAATGACTAATACATCCATAGACTCTAGATTCAAGACTAGCTCAAAGTGTTAGTTAAAATAGCTAGTGTAGTGTCAACTCCAAGACAAAGGGGCAGGCAACAGGATAGTGTAGTAGTGGCTAGGGTGGACTGACTCCCAGCCAAAAGGTTTGGGTTTGATTCCCAATATGGGCTTCCTAACATTGAGTGTCCTTGAGTAGGGGGTCCTTTACCCCAACCAGCTCCTTAATGACACGTATCTCAAGTCACTGTATGTCGCTTTGGATAAAAGCGTCTGCTGATTGTCATTTTGTATAATAAAATAGTAAATATTGCATTCATTATTAGGGGCTACCCAGGCCCTAAAGGACCATCCCCCATTAACGGCCAATAGCTGGTCTTTGTTTAGATCCTGTCTAAGGTAGAACAGGAAATGGGGGCGTGCCAGGTAGAACAGGAAATGGGGGAGGAGAAAGGTAGAACAGGAAATGGGGGTGGGGCCAGGTAGAAAAGGTTATGATTGGGGGTTGGGGGGTCAAGGAACAGGATATTGGGGCAGGAAAAACATGAGTATTGATCAGCCAGGATGTGGTTGGGTACTTAGAGCACTGATCAATATTGTAATCATGTTCTTTCAGCTCAAACTCCATGTCTGAGAGGATGTGGAGAGGCCAAGGAATAGATGTGTCATGTTGCCAGGGACGACAATGGAACCCTCTAGAAACAGTCAGCAGACGACTCACAGATCTTCAGAGGAAATACATTCATGTGTTGATAGAAAGTTAAGATGAAGAGCGAATCCGTAAACAAGTCAATATCCTAATGTACTCAACAAATTTACAATGTTAACTATCATTTCGAATATAACATTATTAAGCAATTTAGAGAAGCAAATTCGAGATTAAATGTTGCAATTGACTTGAGGTAAAGCGAAAGATGTGTTTCCCATTCGTTCTTAGAAGCCCAAGAAGGTCTGAGTTTTCAACGTGCACTTTGCGTGCACATGTCATCAGACCCCGTTCTGCTTAATGCAATATCCTGCTACTGTTACGACACACACACTATGACACACACTCTCACACACACACACAAACCCACACTAACACACACACACACACAGACACACACTCATCCAAGCTCTCACTCACACACACACCGGCAGCTAATATCATAAGTATGGATGAGAGAGAGAGAGGGGAGAGAGCAAGCAGGAAAGAGAGCGGGGGAGAGAGAGAGACGGATAGTTGGGGGAGGGAGGTAAGATAGAAAAAATGTGAATGAGAGAGTGGGACTTTTATTAATGAGAGGATGAGAAATTTACAATAAACAGGTGAAAAGTCTCTGTGTGTGTGTGTGTGTGTGTGTGTGTGTGTGTGTGTGTGCGTGCGTGCGTGCGTGCGTGCGTGCGTGCGTGCGTGCGTGCGTGCGTGCGTGTGTGTGTGTGTCTGTGTCTGTGTGTGTTTGTGTGTGTATGTGTCTGTGTTTGTGAGTGTGTGTGAGTCTTTATGTGTGTGTGTGTGTGTGTGTGTGTGTGTGTGTGTGTGTGTGTGTGTGTGTGTGTGTGTGTGTGTGTGAGTGATAGGAAGGAGAGCAGCGAGTCCAGATGGCAGAACAAAGCCACAGGTTAGCTTTTCATTAGCATGTTAGCGCCAATTGCTGCTCAGATGTGTGCTATACAAACACACTGGGCTGTGGACCTACATATACAACCCCACATGAACATCTTTATTATATATATATATATATATATATATATATATATATATATATATTTATATTGCATCCCTAATACTGTCCGTTTTGGGCTCCAGGTAACATCAATCAACCATTCTGGCAACACCCCCTAAACGTGGTCCTTGTGAATCGGAGTAGCGTGTGTGAGAGCAGGAACGCCTAAATGGCAACGTAGCCTCAGCCCTGCATTTATGAGCTAGGGAGCCCTAGGAGCCTAAGAGAGATGACCTAGGAGATCACATGGTGACGGTGGGCGGGGCCTCAGACACAGGAGAGCTGAGCTGGAGGCTGAGTCGGTACCGGAGGGGACCGAGGGAACCAGGGCCTGATCTGGAACGCCTTAGATGAACATCTTAGATGTATTTTGAGTCATTTAACGTTAGCCTCAATATACTGCACAAGGTAGCCATGTGCCACACACACTAACACACACACACACGCGCACACACACACACACACACACACACACACACACACACACACACACACACACACACACACACACACACACACACACACACACACACTCACACACACACACTCACACACACACATGCACACTCACAGATGTAACACTTACTTTCTGGCTGCTCAGACAGCAGGAAGCCCAGAGCATTAGTCACCAAGGTGTTATCAAGAGCTTCTTAATAGAGTCCTTCATCATCTCTCTCTCCATCCTCCTCATTCTCTCCTTCTGCCCATTCTCTCTCTCTCCCTCCCTCTTTATTCCCTCCTTCTTTCTCTCCTTCTCCTCCTCATCCCATCCTCCTCAGGGTCCTTTTCTTCTTTAATAAGATAAATACAACGTGTTAAGTGAGTCAGTTTGTCTATGAAGTCATTCTGTAACACTTTTAATTCTACTATACCAAGTTTCAATTATGTCTCATTCATCTCAGGGTATTCAGTCAAGTGTTCCCTGTCTTTTACTTGTATGTATCATGTCCATGCACAAAAGGTGCAATACCACTATATATTTTATCACAATTACAACAATGACATTCAATTACACAGTAATGTGAGCTCGACAAACTGAGACTATAATGGACAATAAATAGATGAATATATTGAGGCTAAAATAATCACCCCTGGACAATTCATTCACATACACATGCCACCCAAAATACACATGCACGCATAAACACACATATTTATGAGGGGCTGCCTGGGACAGAACTCATACTTGGTCTTACACACACTATTATAATCTCGCATAAACACCACTATACTCATATTCACACACTATTATACTCCTTTTACATGTATGAATGAGTGTGTGTAGTCGTGTATGTGAGAGAGTATAGTAGTGTTTGTGAGAGAGTATAGTAGTGTATGTGAGAGAGTATAGTTGTTTATGCAAGAGAATATAGTAGTGTGTGTGAGAGAGAATAGTATTGTGTGTGAGAGAGTTTGACTGAAACGGAAGTGCGTTTGATTCCTCAGTTCTTGATTTGCTGACAGAAGAGGCGGTAGCATCTGGCGCTCAAAATACTGTGCTCTCATTTCACAATTGAATCTCCAGCGATGATGTTATGCTTCCTCTTGTGAACGCCAATTCATTCTCAACCATGGCCGGTCTCTACGTGTTGTGGAAGTACCAGAGACGTCAGAAAAAACGACGCAGTGGTTTAGGATACATAATATCACCCGTTCTATAAAATATTCTAATCTAGAAACCTCCGGGACCCTCAGTCCGGGACTACTCAGTTCCTCTGCGGTTTTACAGACATCCCTCAGCATGAGGTTGAAGACATCCTAAGGAAGATGAAGCCCACCACCTGTGACCTGGATCCATTTCCCTCAACCCTGATAAAAAGTCACTCCTCTGCAATTAGTCCCATGATCACCAAAATCATCAATCAGTCTCTCTGGTCCGACTATGTCCCCACGTCTCTGAAAACTGCTGTCATCAAGCCATTACTCAAAAAGCCCAGCCTTGACCCCGAAGAACCTGCCAACTACCGCCCCATCTCCAACCTCCCTTTCCTATCAAAGGTGTTGGAAAAGGTAGTTTCTGCCCAACTCCACAACCACCTCATAACAAACAGTCTTTATGAGAAGTTCCAGTCTGGTTTCCGCTCTGGCCACAGTACGGAAACTGCCCTGGTCAGGGTCACCAATGACCTGCTGATGACTGCTGATGCTGGCTCTCCATCACTTCTCATCCTTCTCGACCTCACCGCAGCCTTTGACACCGTCGACCACCACATCCTTTTACAACGCCTTCACTACTCCATCGGTCTCTCTGACACTACCCTGGCATGGTTCACATCATATCTCTCGGACAGAACAGAGTATGTATCACTGGGTGATGCTAAATCGTACACGCACTCTGTCACTTGTGGTGTCCCACAAGGATCAGTCCTTGGCCCCACTCTCTTCACGCTATACATGCTCCCCCTTGGTTGTGCAATCAGCCTGCATGGAATATCTTTCCACTGCTACGCTGATGACACCCAGCTCTACATAAAAACAAACCCAAACCCCTCTGCAGCACTATCCACACTTTCCACCTGCCTGGAGGAGATAAAGGTGTGGATGGGGGCTAACTTCCAGCAGCTCAATGGCTCAAAAACGGAAGCCATTCTTGTTGGCACTCCACACCAGACCCGGTCATCCACTATCACCAACATCAGCTTCTCCGGCAATGACTTCCACCTCTCATCCTTAGTCACTAACCTCGTTGTCAGAATGGACCCTCTGACCTTTGTGGCCCACATTCAACATCTTTGCAAAACCTCCTTCTTCCTCCTCAGGAACATTGCAAAACTCCGCCCCATACTCACTCTCCCCGATTCCGAAAAACTTGTCCACGCCATCGCCTCCTCCAGGCTGGACTACTGTAATGCACTCCTCATCAGGATCCCCAGCAAGAACATCCAGCGGCTGCAGTACATCCAGAATTGTGCTGCCAGGATCCTGATGGAGGTGCAGAAGTACCACCACATCACACCCATCCTGAAATCCCTCAACTGGCTTCCTGTCCAGTACAGGATCAAATTCAAGATCTCCCTTCTGCCCCACAAGTGCCTCCATGGCACTGCCCCCCTATACCTCAAAGACCTCATCACTCCCCATTCCTCCTCACGCCATCTCCGCTCTGGACAGGCCAACCTCCTCCAGCTTCCGAGGACAAGGCTCCGAATTATGGGCACCAAGTCAGTGGAATGCTCTCCCTGACCATCTAAGGGCCCCACAGACTGTGGATTCTTTTAAAAAAGGCCTAAAAACACATCTTTTTAGAAAAGCCTTTGGCTAAACTGCTATTTTAAATTATTATTTTTTTCTCTGTTATTTTTTCTTTTTAATCTAGTTAGTCTTTCATGTTGTATTTCTTTGAATGTGCATCGTAGCACTTTGAGGTCATTGAGTTGATGTAAAGTGCGTTATAAATAAAATGTATTATTATTATTAGCGGGGGAGCTCCCGTGGGGATTTGGCTTCGCAGGATTTGTTGTGGTTACCGGCATTGTCGTGGTTACCGGTCTTGTATGTGTTCCAACGGTTTATTAGCGGTGGTATCTCATAAATCGCTGTCTAAACATTGCTTCATTCACTGCCTCTTCCGTGGTCACTACAATTGAACCACGACACGGAGGGAAAAGGGCGTTGTTGACGTTTGCGGACTCCCAGAGGGACCGGGAGCTCAGCTCCGGGGGGCGGCGGGACCTGCTGCACCTCCTCGCCGGAGGAGCTCCGGGAGTCCGCAAACGGCAACAATCCCTTTCTCCTCCATGTCGTGTTTCAATCTGGACTTCAGTTTGATGTGGAAGAACCAGAGACGTCCGAGAACCCGACGCAGTCGTAAAGATTCATGATATCATCCAGAGGCGCACACATCTTTCGGCCATTATATGATATTATATTATATTATACAGATCGATAGAGCTCCAGGACCCCCCGCCGGAGCTCCCGGAGGGTTCTAGATTAGAATATTTTATAGAACAGATGATATTATGAAACCTAAACGACTGCGTCGGTTTTTCCGACGTCTCTGGTACTTCCACAACACGTAGAGACCGGCCATGGTTGAGAATGAATTGGCGGTCACAAGAGGTAGCCTCTCTCAAACTCAGAGGACCACGCGACCAGGCGACCATTTTTTTGGTTGCCTGTTCGCAGCATAACAACATCGGTGGAGATTCAAGAGTAAAATGACGGCGCAGTATTTTGAGCGCCGGAGCTACCGCCTCTTCTGTCAGCTAATCAGGAACTGAGGAATCAAACTCACTTCCGTTTCATTCAAACTCACTTCCGTTTCATTCAAACTCACTTCCGTTTCATTCAAACTCACTTCCGTTTCATTCAAACTCTCTTACACACACTTCTAAACTCTCTCACACACACTACTATATTCTCTTGCATAAACATATATACTCTCTAACATACACTACTAGACTCTATCGAATACACTACTATACACTCTCATACATACATGTAAAAGGAGAATAATAGTGTGTCTATGAGTATACTGGTGTATATGCGAGATTATAATAGTGTGTGTAAGACCAAGTATGAATTCCTTCCAAGGCGGCCCCTCATACACATTCTCGCTCTCATACACACACACACACACACACACACACACACACACACACACACACACACACACAGATTTGAAGACATTTGTGTTTTGACAAGTTGGTCGTCATGGCAACCACCGATTCTTATCCGCATAGAGACGAGGATGCTATGATGGAGACTGCTATGATGGAGATAGCTAAGAGAGAGAGAATAAGAGAGAGATAGAGAGACTGACAGACCAATAGAGAGACTGACAGACCGACAGAGTGTGAAACGTTTAGAGACATGAACATTTGGACCCTGAGGCCCTGATAAGACCCTGGTAAGAGACACACGCATAGTTACTGCTGTTATGCTATGGTATAGCACGAGGTACCTTGTTAGCAGATAGCCGTTAGCATGCTGCCCTATTGCGTGCTGGATCCCGGTTGTCCAGCACGCAATTATGCTGTAACATTCCATTCCAGCCTGTTAGCATCCCCAGAAATTTAAACAGCACATATTTAATTGAGGAAATGCACCCTCTAGGTGTGATAATAATTGTTTTTATTGAATAGCCCATTTCAATTAATTACATGTGTTTTGGGGTGCACCAGATTAAATTTAGATTCTTTCTTCTGGTTTAAATATGTTTGCAATGACTGCATATGGGAATGCAGCCAGGATTCAGAGGTCCACACAGGCAAATGAACTGTAAAGAAATGAGCCAGGCTATTCAAATGGCCTTGTGAAAATATGAAATACGATTTCAAGTTTTAGAGAAACATGTTGAATCCAGCGTTAAGACATAGAGGGTAGTGTGTTGAAACACATAAATGTCGTAGAATTCGGCAACTAGCACGCACACACACACACACACACACACACACACACACACACACACACACACACACACACGCACACACACACACACACACACACACACACACACATAATGGCACACTTGCTTACATGTACTGAAACTTACTATGGCATTGTGCGCACACACACAAACACACTCTCTAACAGATGCACACACACACACACACACACACACACACACACACACACACACACACACACACACACACACACACACACAAACACAGGAAATCCAATCACTTAAAAGTGACAGTGTCAGTTAACAAGGATACTCTGCTTCCTCCTCTTAACCACACACATCTTCCTCCACCCACACAAACAAACACACACACGCACACATCTTCCACCGCACACACACACAGACACATTTTCTACTACACACACAAAGACACACACAGTACACATTATACACCTACTACCACCCATACACCCACACAAACACACCCACGTACACACGGACACATCTTCTGCTACACACACAGGCACACAAACAATTCTTGAAACTCAAAAAACACACACGCACACACAAGCACACACATGCACCAATGACGATATACCGCATGGGCAAAGTGGGTACCTGTCCAGGGCCCTGGCCAATGGGGGGGGCCTTGATATATTTATAGGCCTATATATATATATTTTTTTTTTATTAAATTTTTTTCAAAAAGCCAAGACTGTTTTTGAAAACATCACATTTAAAAAAAAAATAACGTGACGTGACGTCAATGTCGTAGTGCTTGGTCAATGGTCAATTTCACAGTGAAAACTGAAAAACGTGTGCTAAGCGGGTCGGCATAGAGTAAACAAACGAAAGAAAAAGATACTATAGATACTGCGCTGGTACAACAAATACCGTCCATCTCAAAATTTTTTAACTCGTTAATTTGTTAAAGGAAGTCATTCGGTGCTTTTAAAGTCATGATATTAACCTGACAAATTCCATGTTCTGCTGTTAAGACGAGCGGCTAGCACTATGCATGCCCGCAGCCGCGGGGTTAGATAATCTCTCTCTCTCTCTCTCTCTCTCTCTCTCTCTCTCTCTCTCTCTCTCTCTCTCTCTCTCTCTCTCTCTCTCTCTCTCTCTCTCTCTCTCACTCTCTCACTCTCCTGGCTGCGCGCTGCATTATAATGTGTGTGATTGTGGAATGCATGAGTTATAATATGCAACCCAATTCGGTGTGCTTGTGCATGTATTTGCGTGTTGGTAGGGGTCCATGGCTGGTTTGTTTCCAGGGCCCGTGGTCATGTTATCCGTCCTTGAAATGCACAAAGACCTCGAAAGACACACGCGCATACACCACCCCGGACCTTAAAACCCTCACACACACGCACACACAAACAACTTCCCCACATACTCCACCCCAATGCTCAAAACACACACACACACACACACACACACACACACACACACACACACACACACACACACACACACACACACACACACACACACACACACACACACACACACACGAACACACACACACACACATGATTTTAAATGAAACACAATCTCACTCTCTGAGATACACACACACACACACCACACACTGCGTGTCTTCATTTAATTTGATTGCATTCATTATTTTCCCATCCTATTAAGCAGCTCCCTCCGGTAGTATTAGCAGGGAGCGTACATCGTTAAGGACTGCTCATGTAATTACCCGTCATTACAATAGAATGCTCCTCTCCTTTCATGTCCCTCAAGCCCCCTTTTTAATGTCAACCAGTTAAATGGCAAAATTAGATAAATGTAGAGACAATCTCAATGAAAACAGTTAAAGGATTATTCCAAAGGTAAATCCCAAGACTCTGATGTACACCTGTCAAGATAAATCTTGAAAGATAAAAAAGGTTATGACACTGCATTGACCCCGCCTATAGGTCTGGTTCCATACCCAAATGTCAATAACCTCTAGGGGGAGAGGGGTCCCCCTCGATGGATCTAATTTCACTTTAAGTCACTTTGGATAAAAGCGTTGGCAAGGGCTCATTGGTCAAGTTGAGTCTATTGCTGCCTATAGCCCTGCATCACAGCTCCAGGCTCGAACGGCTTCAAGGCCACATCCTCCCACCCCTCCTTACCTACCTGAAGGACGGACTGAGACAAGGACCCCCAGAGAAGGAGCCCAGAGGAAGGATCATGGCCCCTAGGGACCACAAGGAGGGCGGGAGGGGCCGCTGTCTTTAGGAGGAGCCGGGGATCGAACCCTGTAGCTGCAATCACATTCACACACAAACACACACACACACACACAAATGCATGCACACATACACAAACGCACACACACACACACACACACACACACACAATCACACAAACACACACACACACACCACACAAACACACACACACACACAGAGAGACACACACACACACACACACACAGAGACACACACACAGATGTCTGAGTACATGTCAGACGGATTTGAATGCTCCCACCATGACATTAAGCTCTGCTTTGACTATTCAAAACACACATTTGAATATAAGGGGAATATTAGTGTGTATGTGAGAATGAGGGAGAAATACAAATTTGCAGAGAAAAAACAATGCTCCACCCAGATAGAAAAGGAGCGTGTATTTCACTTTAAACCCTCCTGTCTCAGAAGGAGCCTTGATCTCGAGACTGTGTTCATCTCAAACAGAAGGATCTGAGCATGGCCTCATTGACTGGACCAGCAATAGGAATAATAAGGACATTTGTCAGTTCTCAAAGACGTAACTAAATAAGAACTTGAATAGAGTCAAAGAGCAACAATTCTAATCTATTGAAACATTTAAAAGTTTGATAAAGGGGACAGGAAGTATAGACGTTAAAAGTAGAGGTTTACAAAGTTAAAGTTAGGAAAGTATTTCACATAAGTATATTGACTATGACTGCTATATGAAACAATGCTAAATAAATTAATGAATAAAATAATGAAGTGGATATGGACTTGTTCCCAACCAGGTGGGTGGGTAACAAATCCACTCCCCCTCCGTCCCTCCCTCCCTCTCCTTCCCCCTCAGTCCTTCCCTCTCTCTCTCCCTCCCTCTCCTTCCCCCATCCCTCCCACCCTCTCCTTCCCCCTCCCCGATCCCTCCCTCTCTTTCCCTACACCTCTCCCTCCCTTCCTCTCCCTCCCCTTCCCCCCATCCCTCCCTCTCCTTCCCCTCCTCCCATCCCTCCCCCTCCTTTTCCTTTCCTCCTTCCTCTCTGTCTCTCATTCCCCACTTTGTATATCAGTCTTTCGCTCCTCTATCTACCCTCCCTCCAACGCTGCACAAAATGAAACAAACATGCACATACACTAGTCTTCTGTCACACATACAGGCACACACACACACACACACACACTCAAACACATGTGCACGGTGAATGAATGACACTCACTCATTGAGGAAGATGCAGTGCACTCAGTGATGGCTTAACCCGTGGATTATGAGCTTAGAGAGCGAGACAGATTTAGAGCCTGCACACACATGCATGCACGCACACACACACGCACACACACACACACACACACACACACGCACATACACACACACACACACACACGCATACACACACCTGCTATTTTCTGTGTTTGGTTGATGAAGAGCAGGAAGGGGAAAAGACAGAATGAGGTGAAATGTGAAGTGAGTGATCAGTGAGAAACAGAGGAGAGAAGCTGATGTTTTTTCTACCAAGGATTCCGAATGCAAAGTGAGCATCTTTTAACGCACGTTTTATTTTGCATATCTTCTTTGTGTATGCACATGGTGGTTAGACGAGAAGGAGGAATGGAGTAAACAAGGCAGAGTGATAAGGAGAGAGCAAGCGATGGAGAGAGAGAGAAAGAGAGAGGGTGTGAGAGGGAGAGAGAGAGAGAGAGAGAGAGAGAGAGAGAGAGAGAGAGAGAGAGAGAGAGAGAGAGAGAGAGAGAGAGAGAGATTGTGAGAGAGAGAGAGAGAGAGAGAGAGAGAGAGAGAGAGAGAGAGAGAGAGAGAGAGAGAGAGAGAGAGAGAGATTGTGAGAGAGAGAGAGGAAGAGAGAGTGAGAGTGAGAGTGAGAGTGTGAGAGAGAGAGAGAGAGAGAGAGAGAGAGAGAGAGAGAGAGAGAGAGAGAGAGAGAGAGAGAGAGAGAGAGAGAGGGAGTATCTGTGGTCCCCTTGTCTATTGATGAGGGATTGCACGAGAGAGGAGAGGGAGGAGGGGTCACGACATCAGCCAGTTGCCACCAATCACCTCCCAGCTGTAGGCTACAGTCGCAGGTCCCGCCCTCTCTCTCTCGTCACCAGGGCAGCAGCTCCATTCATCTTCGTAGCAATGGGTGTGCCGTGAGTGTGGTGGCGGTGGTATCTCCTCCACGTTGATACCATGATACATAAATGCTTGTGCTTAGGAACATCAAATGAGAGATAATAAAAAATGTATAGCTGGACAGCTTAATATTTAGCGCGCACACATGTTTAGCTAAATATAAGCTGCGCTGTGAGTGTGCCGGGGGACGTCCCTGACCCCATCAGTGAGGTCAACATCAGGCATCATCACACACACTCACGCTTCCATCAGAGTGGTTAAAGTCCACACTCTGGGCCAGAGGCTGAACAAACAGAGCGGTTGAGTCAGAGCGTGGCCGTCAGCCCAGAGACCGTCTGTCTGTCTCTCTGTCTGTCTGTCTGGACCAGGTCAGAGACCTGCGGTCTGTCTGTCTGTCTGTCTGTCTGTCTGTCTGTCTGTCTGTCTGTCGGGACCGGGGTCAGAGACCTGCTGTCTGTCTGTCTGTCTGTCTGTCTGTCGGTCTGTCTGTCTGCAACAGGTCTGAGACCTGCTGTCTGTCTGTCTGGACCAGGTCAGAGACCTGCTGTCTGTCCTTCTGGACCTGGTCAGAGACCTGCTGTCTGTCTGTCTGTCTGTCTGTCTGTCTGTCTGTCTGTCTGTCTGTCTGTCTGTCTGTCTGTCTGTCTGTCTGTCTGTCTGTCTGCAACAGGTCTGAGACCTGCTGTCTGTCTGTCTGGTCTGGCCATGCTCTGGTCTTCATCTTGATGTTACTCTGATATGATCCTGCCACTCCAAACCCCTCCCACCAGCCATCGCCTCATCTGGAGACATTCAAAGAGGATTCATACTTTAGGTTGGCAATATTTTCTACAAAGAAGCCTCTTAATTCTCCCCAGTCCCCCTGTGCTAACGTAGCCCTGGAGGGGAACCCCTGACCGGTGGTAGGTAGCTGATCAACAGTTAGCCTGGTAATAGTTGGCTTATTGCAGGTTAGCCTCCATCTAGGAGACCAGCTGACCAGTGGACAGCTGACCAGCTGACCAAGTGGGCGGTCTCTTCTTTGGGTCTGCAGTCTCCTTCTCCTAACCTAAATGAACGTTTCCGTATTCATAAAGATGAGATTGTCATGCAATACGGTACCCAGCGCACACCTTTATGGTAGAGAATGCAAATGCACAGGCATACACACACACACACACACACACACACACACACACACACACACACACACACACACACACACACACACACACACACACACACACACACACACACACACACAAACAGGAACAATTACTGGAGAAATACCCCAGCCATAATATTTCATATAATTATATTCTAAATCATATTATGCGCAACTGTAAATACAGATCATAGGGAACTTTGAAAGAGGGCGGAATACAAATGAAGATTTTGCTTAATGATCATTTATTCGTTTAATAATCGCATTATATGTCACCTATACTGCCTGTATAGTGGATGTCCATGTATGGGAAATTAATTCTCAACCAGCCTCATGGATACTAGCATACACAAATCGCTTCACTGATCTTCCACTTTTTATGAATGAACGACAATAACGGAGAAGGACGCAGCGGAGAGAAAGGGTGTGCTCTGCGCCTATTGGCTGATCTAGAGTGACGTCACCTCCGCTGTGACGCGTTGCACCAGCTTCTTTTTTCATAACCAGGAGCTCGCGGTGTCAGAGCGCCTCTAATCACAGAGAAACCCGCAGCGGTCACCTCCTCGGCAGCGATAAACACAACCAACTTAACGGACTCGCAGGTAATATCGTTCGACGCGCCCCGTTTCATCTCAACGCAAAACGCAAATCGGCGCAAAAAAACAACGAAGGAATATTTAACAACCCCAACACGGCCGCTATGGGGGACCATCAAACGAACGCGACCACGACGTCCACGACGGAGGACCTGTGCGAGATGGAATGCAGCGTGCTCAAGCGGCTGCTGAAGGACGACGGCGACAAGTGTATGCTGCTCGACTGCCGCTCATTCCTCGCGTTCAGCGCGGGCCACGTCCGCGGCGCCGTCAACGCGCGCTGCAACAGCATCGTGCGGCGTCGCGCGAAGGGCGCGGCGCTCAGCCTGGAGCGCATCCTGGCCGGGGATGAGGAGGCGCGGGCCCGGCTCACCGCGGGGCTGTATTCCGCGGTGGTGCTGTACGACGAGCGCAGCGCGGACGCCGAGTCGGTGCGGGAGGACAGCACGCTGACGCTCGTGCTGAACGGGCTGTGCACGGACGCCCGCGGGACGAACGTGTTCTTGCTCAAAGGTAAATAAAACCACCGCGTGCCTAAGTTATTATCAAGTTATAATATGTGTTGCATTTGAGGGGATTATTGGTGGGTATTTTCTAGATATGTGTTCAAGTCTACATCGCTGGTTGCTTATGCAGTATTTGCGTGCAGAATATGTGCCATGTGTAAATGCTTGCATACATGCGTACATGCATGCATACATACATGCATGCATGCATACATACATACATACATACATACATACATACATACATACATACATACATACATACATACATACATACATACATACACACATACACACATACACAGCATTTCAGTTGTAGGATACGCGCAATGCTTGCCGAGCCAATGAGGTAATGGTAGTGCGTGAGTGAGCCGATCGATCACACACGCGGCCGCGTGAGTCGAGGCGCATTCTTGTGCGTCCCGATGACGCACGCGCCTTTGGACACGAGAAGGTATTTATTATCAAGGGTAAAAATCACAAATCTTTAGAAACTGATCAGTGATCTATAGAATCTGATCTATCTGAAGCGATTAGATGAACAGTACAACAACAGTTACATTTATGGAGGAACATAACAGAAAGGGAAGGGTTTGCAGTCTGCAGCCTGCGTATTGATGTTGACCAGTTCTTCTGTTCATACTATATGTAAACCACCTCCCTTCAACGGGCCAACGAGGGAAGAATAAAGCTTTTAATTGTATAAAGTGCATGATGTGTCTATGTAAGTAATTAAGGCATTGATGGTAACACGTCGTGTCTCTCCAGGCGGCTACGACCGGTTCTTCAGCGAGTACCCGGAGTACTGCCTGAAGACCAAGGCTCTACCGCCCCTCAGCAGCCAGTCCAGCCTGGACTCGTCCTGTTCGTCCTGCGGTACACCTCACCACGACCAGGTATATACACACACACTCACACTAAAACTCACACTCACACTCACACTCACACTCATACTCATACTCATACTCATACTCACACTCACACTCACATGCACACACACTCACATGCACACTTTGCTCACAAAATGGATGCAACGTTGATCAGGTACACACACACACGGGCCTGGTGTCAGGCTTGTTTTTGTGCCAGCCCATTATGTCCATAATCACATGGGATAGGGTTTCCGGCCATGTTCCAGTGTATGAATAAATAACTAGCTTAATCCGGAGTGATTCTAAAGTGTAACGACCTCTGCGTAGAAGTGAAGCACGGGCCATCGACCCCACGATGACAACATTTGGTCCAGCCCGGACCACTTAGCGCTATCGATCACTTCCTGGCCGGCCGGCCGGGCCGCCGCTGGTCAGTGATCAATAAGGTCCACTCCCGGGACGGCTGGCCAGAGGTCCGGTACACGGCCGCATAATCCATGGTGCTTTAGTGGATAGACAGAGTATCATGTAGTTATCATGCCTGCTTTATAGGAGTAGGAGACAACAGCCTTTAGCAAAATATAGAACTTTAAATATAAACCAATCATTGCTATAATTATCTTATTAAATTACAATTATCTTCCTAAGCTTCTTTTATTATATACTAAAATTATGTTCTAATTCCAATAATGATCATATATTAAATCCCAATCGCACTTTCCATCCTAAACCGATAGGGTTTTTTTGACCAATGATTCGATTCATCCAACGATTTTTTTTAACACTTATATAACAATTAACTTTATGTAACATTTAATAACAAATAATTTGTAACAGTGAACAGATTTGAACAGAAAGAATACTATTAAAGTAGGCCTATAGCAAAATGAATAAATAAATAACCAAAGATTGCAGTTGGAGGATGCTTGCAGGTAGGCAAAAACCCTCAACTAGTTTTGTGGTTTAGGGTTACGTATTTGAATATATTAATGTCAAATAAATTATAGTAATTTGAATAGTTTGGTAGCACTAACGTAGCGTTCCCGCTAGAAAAAACGGTTCCGGTTAAAGTGACCTGCATAGGTTTTGTTTCGGTCAAATATCCTATTATCACTTCTTATTAGGCGATGTAGCTTAAATAATGACATAATCAGGCCGTATAGAATGCAACATGTTTAAAAGCCTAACTTTCAAATAGATGGGGAAAAAACATGAACGTCTGATTCGCAATAACGAGGCATAGTGTTATGAGTGGCGTATGTGTGTGCGCTAGAATGGCAGCGTGTGTGTGTGTGTGTGTGTCAGTCCAGTGAAGAAACGAACGAGTCCGGTTGTGTATAAGAATAAAGTACCCAGCCTGTCAATAATCGGTGGCAGCTTCATATAAGCAGACCAACTGCCGGTCAAGCACATAAAACACTAGAGACAGGGATCACACAGGCTATTTATTCGCGCTTGGCCCACTCTGGATAAATGTCATTCATATCGCATATGAGGCTGTGGAGAAATGCAATCCTACGTAGACACGGAGCGCTGTCATCACAGCGAGGGCATCTCGTCGCAGACTATTATTTAAACAGATTATTAGCTAATTTCAACTGGACAATTTGACCGGAGAGACACAATTTTGTCAGACATTTATTTTTCTAATACGGGACAACGGAAACCCTGGCACTAACAGCTCATATCACATGGCTGGATCTTGACTGGAAGTATAATGGGAGTTAGCAAGGGCGTGTCCCGCTTCTGCATTCTCACACCGCGAGACAGGTTTGTGGCTTTGAGTGTCGCGATTTCGGTTTCGATACGCATATCGTTACAGCCCTATAAACCGATCATCTGAGCTGTTATGAATCCCTATATTCATATATACTATAAATCTATATTCACAGGGATTCATAGAAGAATATGAAGTTGAGTGTAGACATTTTGTAACATTTTTCACATTCTGCAAACACCTTCTTCTATAAAATATTGTTTCAATAGTGTTAGGACTGCAAGAGAAGCATTACTTTAGTAATGAGATGTAGACGTAGAATCCACAGGGCTCTCCTCTCAGACCACATATGAAAACACAAGAATCAATAATCCATATTAACTATATTTACTGGCCGTTGGTCGGAGTTGCTTTGAATACCCCAACATGCACCGCGACTAGGAAAGGTGACTAGTGTGTGTGTGTGTGTGTGTGTGTGTGTGTGTGTGTGTGTGTGTGTGTGTGTGTGTGTGTGTGTGTGTGTGTGTGTGTGTGTGTGTGTGTGTGTGTGTGTGTGTGTGTGTGTGTATGCAGGGGGGCCCGGTGGAGATTCTCCCCTTCCTGTACCTGGGCAGCGCGCTGCACGCGTCCCGGCGCGACGTCCTGAACACGGTGGGCATCTCGGCGCTGCTCAACGTGTCCTCGGACTGCCCCAACCACTTCGAGGGGGACTACCAATACAAGAGCATCCCAGTGGAGGACAACCACAAGGAGGACATCAGCTCCTGGTTCCTGGAGGCCATCGAGTTCATAGGTAAGGGGGAAATGGCCTTTACATTTTGTGTGGGGAAGAACTGAGAATGCAAGAACCTTTGAGTAGTGGCAGTTGTTGCACCTGTTTGCATGATAAACCTCGCTAGGTTAAGTCAGTTGTGGTCATCACCCGTTTGTCCTCCCAATAGCTCCTCGCTCCAGGTCCCGGTTGTGATTCTGTGTCTTGTCAGATTGGTTCCCTCACTTAGCAGATACCAGTAGCTCTTCTACACCCCCACCCAGTACTGCTGGTGTACCTATAACTTTACTGATAGCCCTGATCCTTTACCTCCCCCCCTCAGACTCGGTGCGGGACTCAAGCGGGCGTGTGCTGGTCCACTGCCAGGCAGGCATCTCCCGCTCGGCCACCATCTGCCTGGCCTACCTGATGAAGCGGAAGAGGGTGCGTCTGGACGAGGCCTTCGAGTTCGTACGCCGGCGCCGCAGCATCATCTCCCCCAACTTCAGCTTCATGGGCCAGCTGCTGCAGTTCGAGTCCCAGGTGCTCGCCACCTCCTGCGCCGCCGCCGCCGCCGCCAGCCCCCTGCTGGGGCCCAAGTCAGCCTCCTCACTGGGGCTGGGTGGCTCCAGGCCGGCCACGCCCACCTCGCCCTTCATCTTCAGCTTTCCCGTGTCGGTGGTGGTGAACCCCGGCTACCTGCACCACGGCGGCCCCCTCACCACGTCGCCCGGCTACTGAGGGGCCGCCCGGACCCCGCCTCCCCCTGAGGGGAGGGACCGAGCCATGGCTAGGCCGTCATTGGCCAGTCTGATCAGTCAATCCCGTGGACGGATGGCGCTTGGCGCTCCAGTGGGGGGCAGGTGAACTGGTGGCGGTGGGAGAACTGGTGACGGACTGAAAGAGACCTTGATACGAGGCGGTGGCCAGCGATGGTCCGGGGCCTTGCGATGGTCCGGTACCGTCTGCTCCCGTCCACCGGGGATCGGTTCAAACGGAGCAGGAACGGGTTGAGCTTATTTTTTACAGTGAAAACCAGTTTAAAGACACTGAACTCACTGCAGATACAAAGCACTCTCTCTCAAGACACACATACACACATTCACGAGGAGCAAGTGAATGAACTCAGTATCAACGGGGGGTGGGGGGGACTGTGGTCCCGGGGGGCGTTGCTATGGTGACGGCAGGTTCTCAAAAGACAGGAGATGGACACAGGAAGGAAGGAGTGCTTCTGATTCTCTCGCTCTCTTCTGTGGGGAGTCTCTCTTCTGTGGGGGTCTTTGGGAGAGAGAGGGGGGGAGACGGAGAGAGACGGAGAGCAGGAGTCTTCCGTGACAGGTGCTGTGCTGGCTGAGCTTCCTGTCTTTCTATCCCCTTCCCCCCTCTCCCCCTCCCTCTTTATCTCTCTCTCTCTCGCCCACGCACAACCTCCTGTCCTAATCCTTTCATCTCCCTCCCTCTGTCTATTCCTCCCCTACTTCTGTCCTTCTCTCTCATCTCCTCTTCTCATCTAATTCACCCCTCCTTCCTCCCACCTCACCCCCACTCGCTCCTGTTTCACCCCGCCGTAGAGCGGTGTTTGGAGGGTTAACAGAGACAGCCAAATAAAAGGTGCCCCTGGTGGCTAGGCTGGGAAACCCCTCTCTGCTTTGCCTTAGATGAACAGCGTAAGAAAACAAACACACCCGATACACACAGATATTCCTATACATACATACATTCATTCATTCATTTACCGACGTGAAAAGGAATGAGCACTAGGGTGGCTCCAGGTGGCTGCAGTGTACGGTACTCTCTGTTCTGTCTCTCTGCGGTACTAGAGGTAGATGGTGTTCAGCCTACTTGGTTCAGCCGGGTGCAGACCGTCGGTTGTGATGTTTGAGGGACCATGGTTGAGACGCTTGGGGACATTCTGTGCCTTGTTCTCCAAGCGTTTTACACGTCACTGTTGATACTTTGGTCTCTACCAGACTGAACCAGGGATGTCTCTCCCCCCGATATAGCCGGAAAACCTTTCAGCATTTCGGCATCGCAATACCACACACACACACACACACACACACACACACACACACACACACACACACACACACACACACACACACACACACACACACACACACACACACACACACACACACACACACACACACACAAACAGACCAATAACACTGTTTCTTCTATGTGGATAAGGTTTTAATCCCATTCTACTTTTGTCAAATCGTCCTCATTGGTAACTCTACGATGTTCTGAAGACACAAAGACCTTTACCGTCTGTATTGTCGGTTTCCTACATTGACAAATTGAAAAAAAAATTGAAGAAATATGGATTTCAAAACGACAGAAATGTCGAAAGAGGTTAATTATGAGAATCAAGATCTTCCGTGACTCAGGTTTTCATTGTCTCCAGGCTGTAACAACATAAGGCTGCTTCTTATATACTCAAGAGAAAAAACATAGAAAGGGTCCCCAGCAGAAGCAGTCTGCAAAAGCAATTTTCTGAATGTGTGAAAATAAGTCTGTTATTTTGCATAAAGCACTTGAATAATTTTTGGGGTGAATTTAAAATGCTTGTGTTTGATGGTACATAATTCGGTTTTCCTAAATGGTTATTAATTCAAGTGCTTTTGTATTTATTTCTCTATTGAATACGATTGTAATGTAAAATATACAAATAATAATTGTGAAACAAGCAATTTCTACCGTCATAGGCTTCTGAAGACACTGCATTACACTGTTGAAGCTTGTAAGCTTTATCTACTTACAAAGAAAAACTGCTTAGGCATTTATGATGACCAAAAGCACATAGATATTAACTGCCTATGAAGAATATCAAGGACCAAAATTCTCCGTTTATACTTTTCAAGCATAAATGCAAAACTTATGAAAAATAACAGATGGCTACAATACCTTGTTTAATGCATGATAACACAATGTACAGATTTATTCTGCTTTGAATGGTCTGGGTGGGAAATAACAGACTAGACCTCCAAAAAGCACAACATCTTTAAACACACACACACACACACACACTGACAATTCATTTTAGTTTAATGAAGTTTGTTGGTGCCTCTCTCTGTAGCACTTTGTTAGTGATGCAATACTCTTATTTATTATTTATGAATCATTTGCACATTGGGGTGATAGACTTTTGTTCAACTTGGGTTCTGTCCTGATTGAGGGGAAGAGAGAGACACATTCCTTTAAAAATTGCAATACTATTTTCTAAAGATTGTGCCCCGTATGTCCCTGAGTTGTCTCAACGCTCTCTGTCTATCTGTCACTGTGGGTGAAATCGATTTTCCACTTCTTGGACGTTTGTATAAAGATTTCCTCCAATTTCACCGTGGAATGCATAATTCATGCCTCTATTTATTACTAAATTTCCTTTGTTGAATAAAACAATATTCTTAATATACTCTGTAGCCTCTCTTTTAATTATGCTATAGGCCTACAAATTGACGGACGCGATGAGTATAAATGACATGCCAACACAATGACACAATAATTAGACTTCAACTGCCATAACAATGATACCATCAAAACAAACACTATATTAGAAATATTGTAAGATATGTTAAGCTTGCTGGTAGTTCTACCAGGAGGACTCAAATCACGCGCGGCTGGCCGCCAATCACCAATCACCAGCTACCAATCACCTGCCTACACCTGCTCTATAAAGAGTAGTCTAACATATGTCTTTGCTGCTCAGGTCTTCGTTCGACGCATGCTGCTGCTTTACTGTGCTTCTGATTATCTCGCATATCTCGTCGCTTAGTTGCTACGTCGGTTAATACACACCAAGAGGTCATAACTTCGGATTCGTGCTGGTCGGCCTACTACTTCTGGTCCCGGCAAGCGAGCGCAGAAAGCCGTTCTTTTCGGTCCCCGGTATCCTCAACAACACCACCAACAAGTTCCCAACACGGACATCCGCCTGGTTCTACAAACCCTCGCCGAGTTGGTGCAAAGCATTGGCGCCAGGATGGACGCCGTCGAAACGCCATGCGGAACTCCCGGACGGGTCCAGGCCCCCAACCCGCTTTCGTCGGTCGCCACGGCGCCTTTCTACTTCCAGCAACCATCAGGCTCGGCTTCCTCCGCCTTCACAGGCTACGAACCTGGCACATGCCCTGCTACCATGGCTACTGCAGTCCCCGCGTTAGCCCCCGCAGCGTATTTTCTCTCACAGCTCTACCAGTCCAGCTTCAGGATGCGGCTCCCTCGGTTGGGTTAGGGGGTTTCTTCCAAGGGCAATGGTTGCTGAGGGATGGCCAGTCGAAGCTAGTACGTTCGCCCTAGGGTCAGAGTCGTCTGCGCTGTTCGAGCTTTACCCTATCGTAGCAGCTAGCGTTCTGTGGGGCAAAGCATGGCGGCGTTAACGTATAACCATGTTTTGCGATAACAAAGCAGCGTCAAAACGGCTGGGAAGGTGGTCTTCCACAGCATACGGATTTTACATCCGGTTGAATTCGTTGAGTTCGTCGCACACGTCGGTGTGGTACAACACAGAACTCTACGTTCGCAATCCAAGGTTCATAATTATCTTTATACCGTGCACTGTTCGGTTAACTCCTTGTGTCTGAGGTTTTTCCCTTCACTTTAACATGAATGAAGTTGATGGGTTTTAGGCACTGTGGTAACTGATTATTACTAAAAGGTTTTTATTGACGAAGGGCCTTTTGGATTGGTTAAGCTGCTGCTCACTAACTCTCACGTTCCTCTGCTCGCAATGCGATTCACATATCGTTCAATTTATCAAAAGATCCAAAGACAAAGAACAGGTACATTATGGTATCATTTTATATATTATAGTCTTATTGTTAATAGCTTCAGTCGCGTTGGTATTTAATTTTTCATTTGCTCGTTTAGCTACGTATGACAGTTACAAATGTTGGTGTAGGCCTACTACAATTATTTACGTGTGTAGGCCACTCCAACTCACTCGATATTTCAAAAAGATTAGTGTGCTCTCTCAGCTGGGAGATTTCATCCTTATTTTAACATATTACTCGAGACTGTGTTTTCTCACAGTTCTACGGGTTCATGCGTTCTCGGGTTCATGCGTCCATGCGTACACGTCTCCTACTCAGACTTTTTCCCCTACACGGGGTATTTAATTTTTCATTTGCTTGTTTAGCCATGTATGTCAGTTAACAATTTTGGTGTATTACAATTATTTATGTGTGTTGGCCACTCCAACTCACTCGATATTTTGAATAGATTAGCGTGCTCTCTCTGGGAGTTTTCATCCTTATTTTAACATATTACTCGAGTCAGTGTTTCTCACAGCGTTCTACGGGTTCATGTGTTCTACGGGTTCATGTGTTCTACGGGTTCATGTGTTCTACGGGTCATGTGTTCTACGGGTCATGCGTTCTACGGGTTTAGGCGTTCTACGGGTTTAGGCGTTCTCGGGTTTATGCGTTCTTGGGTTTATGCGCAAATGCGTACACGTCTCCTACTCAGACTTTTTCCCCTACACAGGGCCTGACTTTCGCTGATGTCACCTTCTCTGCAAGGCATTTTTCATCTAAAAGCGATAGCCTAGGAGCAGCTGTTACTATTATCATTTCAAGAATCAACAACTCTCTGTCCTTACGCTTCCATGTTCCTTTATCTCAAGCTTCGGCAACGTACGTCCCCGAATCACCTGTTTATTTGCGGCCTGCCAATGACTAAAGGGTGGTTCAGAGTCAATCTCGCGACGGTGGTAGAAGGGTGCGGCCCACCATCTCCCCTCTACATTGGCCACTCCTTCCGGATTGGAGCGGCAACCACAGCCGCTGAACAAGGGTTGCCGGTCGCGTCTATCAAACGGCTGGGAAGGCGGTCTTCCACAGCTTACGAATCCTACATCCGGTCGAATTCATGGTTCTTCCTTCAAGTGCACACGATGCTCTAACGTCGGTTAAGGCAGGTTTATCACGTTTGCTACTACAGCTGTTTTTGGCGGCCTGTTTCCATTCTAGTTTTAGTCTTTGTGTCAAGGTGTCACTTTTGTTTTTATTAGTTTAGACACGTTCACTCTTTCTAGTGATACGTGATAAGTATTTTAAGAAGCTGCATTTCTCTCACATAGCCACAAGGGGAGCAAGACCTTATTGAAGGCTGCTCCACCACAGAAGGAGCCGAAGCCTTTACGCCACCCCGGCCACGCCCACTAGGCCACGCCCACTTGACGTCCTCGCTAGCGGGTGGTTTCGAACTCGAGAGGCCAGAGATCAATAGGTAGACGGCAGAGAGCCACCCCGGGCTTAGGCCCGGGGGCTTGAAGTAGATCACGGTATTTTCCTCTCACACGCGTTAGATACAATTCCCTCCGTTAAGCTTCAGTTACCATACCGAAGCATGCAGACTTTATAATAAATGAAGTCAGTTAAAAGCATCCCGGGATTGGACAACTTTCTTCAAGAATATGCAACATATTGAAATTCCGTTTAGGTATTATCAAAGATACAAGTGCGTAGATTTGTTAAATAAGGTAAACGGTCGAAAATTGATGTTATGTCTTAAAACAGTTGAGGTTCCGTTTGGACAAAACGTTATTACAGTTTATCGCCTAGTTTAGGTCAACGGAAATGAAGACATTTTATCAGTCTCATTTTGTAAAACACTTTCAGTCTCGTTTGTATTCGCCAACAACATTGCACTACGTATTTAATGATAGTTATTGTCATATGACCAGCATTGTTTTCCTCACGCGATAAAGGTTTGTTGATGACGACATTTAGTCATAATTTTCGGTGTCAAAAGCAACACTATTTGCAACTACTGGTGGTGGTGGTGGTTATCAGGTATTAAACTCATAAAGCAAAATTCGGCTATATAACTCAAGGTTAACCTGCAGCAACCCCGGCAAGTTCGACCACGTCGGTGGATCATCTAGAAAACACTCTTTGAGTTCGGTGTCACGTTGGTGGCATATCATGGAAAAAATAAAACTCAAGGTTCGCAAAACATTGATAGGGGATGCACACGCACACACTAAGTAAGGCCCTTCATGTACCTTGAAATAGGACTACATAAATGAAATTCATTAATACTATTATTAATTTTGAATCCGTTTACACATACCTTGAGGAACAAAAATCAAAATGTTTTAGGGGCAGGAGAAATAAACCGTAGTGTGACCCAAGTGTTGACCAAAGCGCAGCGGTAACAACTCGGGCACTCGTGACTATGACCACGTCGGCGGCACGTTATCTATTACTCATGGTTGACTGCAGTAACCCCGGTGAGTGCGTTGACCACGTCAACGTAAAACTGGGGCACAACTCAGGCACTAGTCGTGAGTTCGTTGCACACGTCTGTGCGGTACAACACAGAACTCGACGTCCTACATCCGGTCGAATTCAAGGTTCTTTCTTCAAGCGCACACGATGCTCTCTAACGTCGGTTAAGACAGGTTTTACACGTTTGCAACCATAGCTGTTTTTGGTGGCCTGTTTCCTTTCTAGTGTTGGTCTAGTCTTGTGTCAAGCTGTCATTTTAGTTTTTATTAGTTTTAGTTACATTCATACTCTTTCCAGTGTTATCGTAATTCCATTTAGATGTTATCGAAGTTACAAGTGCGTAGTTTTGTTAAATAAGGTAAACGGTTGAAAATCGATGTTATGTCTGGAACAGTTGTAGTTCCAGTTGAACAAAATAACGTTATAAGTCTTTATCGCCTAGTTTAGGTCAACGAAAATGAAGAGACATTTTAGCAGTCTTATTTTCGTAAAACACTTTTTTGTCTTGTTTTATTCGCCAACTATATTGTAGTACTATGCATTTAATCACAGCTATTGTCACACACCCAGCATCCACTTTGCGTCCAGTCTCGTTTTTCTCACGCGATAAAGGTTTGTTGATGACGACTCTTAGTCATAATTTTCATTGCCAAAAGCAACACTATTTGCAACTACCGGCGGTGGTGGTTATCAGGTACTAAATTCATAAAGCAAAATTCGGTTTCATAACTCAGGTTAACCTGCAGCAACCCCGGCGAGTGTGACCACGTCGGTGGATCATCTAGAAAACACTCTTGAGTTCGCTGTCACGAAAGTGGCGTAACATAGGAAAATAAAGCTCAAGGTTGCAGTGGCAACCCCGGTGAGTGCGTGACCACGTCGGTGGCACATCAAGGGCACTCGTGAGTATGACCACGTCGGTGGCACGTTATCTAGTACTCATGGTTTGACTGCAGTAACCCCGGTGAGTGCGTTGCCCACGTCGGTGGGAACAACTCAAGCACTCGTGAGTTCGTTGCGCAAGTCGGTGCGGTACAACACAGAACTCTACGTTCGCTGCAGCAAATCCGGTGAGTGCGTTGCCCACGTCGGTGGGAACAACTCAACTACTCATGAGTTCGTTGCGCACGTCGGTGCGGTACAACACAGAACTTCATGTTCGCTGCAGCAACCATGGTAGTGCGTTGACCACGTCGGTGGGCACAACTCAGGCACATGCAAATTTAATTACCACGTCGGTGGCATAATATCAAAAGCTCAAGTGCAGGGCACTCGGAGTTCATTGACCATGTCGGTGTTCAACACGGAAGTTCGCAATATTTGCTGCAGCAACACCGGTGAGTGCGTGACCACGTCGGTGGCACAGCAAGGGCATTCGTGATTTCGTTGACCACGTCGGTGTTCAACACGGAAGTACACAATATTTGCTGCAGCAACACCGGTGAGTGCGTGACCACGTCGGTGGCACTCGTGAGTTCGTTGACCACATCGGTGGTTCAACGCGAAAGCACTCAGGTCACGCAGCGACCCCGGAGAGTGAATCGACCACGGCAGTTGGTACAGCACGAAAGCACTCGTGGCTCGCTGCGTAACAGCTGCAGAGTGCTCTAAATTTTAATTGATCTCGCTGAGGTATTTTAAGTCAACTGCTTTTACGTGATTCATCGATCTCGCTGACGGTCTTAAGCTTATCGTTTTACGGTATGTATGATTGACTCTTAATATGTCGTATATTGGGTATGCCTTTTTATCTTCCAGAAGCAGTATAGATCCTTGTCCACTTCTTCTACGCGGGTATGTATGGTCTCATTACCCCCTTTCGCTATTCTATTTTTGGGGTCGGCTCCGCCCCTGCCAGTCCCGGCAGGACATGCCGAGTTATCACCTATTTCCGGCGTAGGCCTACGTCCTCTCTTTTGGGGAAGGTAGTCTGATAGTCCTGGCAGGATACGCCGAGTCCGCACGTCACCCTGGATCAGTGACGGGGCTCATGCCAAAGATTTACCATGCAAAATATTCCCATGTCGTTATTTAAATAAATCCTGTTCATACTTATCAGTGATCGAGTCTTTATGGGAGAAATAATTTCATGATTTATTAAGTGGGTAATTCACTTAACATGAGTTGGAATAAGAATTTGGATGATCAGACCTATGTTTTGAAATAGTATGACTTGAAATAAGTAACTTTAAGTGGCCGTTTCTCAACACACACCTGTTTATAATGAGCCAGCACAGAAAGGTTAACGTTGCGTGGCAGATTTTAAAAGCCCACACTTGAAATCCCAGTGGATTAGTCAGACTGTTTTTATTAATATAGTATGAAAAAGAAAGTTAACTTAAAAAACGTATGGTTAACTTAAAGATATATAGTTATGTTTATAGCTATACATGTATGCATCTCAATATTAATTGCTATTTGAATGTCAAATACAGTGAATGTGTTCATGATTTAAAATGCAATATCTAGGGTAAATATCTAATTATATTATAAATACATCGAGGACGCTTTGGGATGTTATTTATGAAACCCCTCCTCCTTCCTGCTCTGCATAAAGATATTACATGTTGTAGTGAAATGATCTAGTGGACAGAAGGTGACAGCGTTAAACACTGCGAAATAAAACTGACAAAAGTTACTAGTTTTAGGCAGACTTCATCTATATATTTAAATATGGTGGCAACCCGGCACGGTGAGCGAACCACCTCCTCCCAAACAGGACACAACTTTGAGAGGAAAAAGCCAAAAAGGCATGTTTAATCCTTAACAAAACAAAGTCTCTGAAAACACCAAATAACGAAAAACCTGGGAGGAATCAACGGTCCCGTCCGTCGTGGGTGGAATCCCGTCACCCACGAGGACCGGTCTCTCCGTAAGGAGCCGCATGGCTGGAAGGCCCGAATGAGTGGAGAAGCAGGCTATTTAAAGGTCCCATGACATGAAAATCTCACTTTGTGAGGTTTTCTAACATAAATATGAGTTCCCCTAGCCTGCCTATGGTCCCCCAGTGGCTAAAACTTGCGTTTGGTGTAAAACGAGCACTAGCTGTTCTGCTCGCCTTTGAAAAAACGGAGGCTCAAGCGCGCTGATTTGGAATGTCTGTGCTCATGGCGTCATGAGGAATCTCAGCTCCTCCCCTTACTCTGCCTGGCCCGCCCAGAGACGTTGGCCCGGCAATGAGACTCGACCGTGCGAGCGCCACATGTGTGTGTGTGTGTGTGAATACACACACTGTAACGCAAGTGTTTCTTGTCGGTTCTTTGACGTGTCTTGTATTTCCACAACGAGACTGTCGTGGGGGTTATCTGAGCCATGGTTGAGAAGGAATTGGGGGGGAAAGGAACTTTGGTTTGACTCGCTGAAGTACATGAACTGCGACATGCCGCCGGTTGCCGCGAGGCACCATCGCCCGGCAGCGGGCAGCAGGCAGCAGGCAGCGCGCGGTTCAGTCGACTTCAGGTTGATGTGAAAGTGGAAGAACCAGAGACGTCGCAGAACCCGACAAAGTCGTTTGTGATTCATAATATCGTCTGGAGGCGCACACAATATGTTATATGATATAGATATCTATGTATTATATATTATTTAGATATAGAGCTCCAGGACTGTAACGCAAGTGTTGTACACTTCCTTGTTATTTGGATAACCGTTCTGCTGTTGGTGTGATGGCGCATAACACGTCGGCCTCTCGTCTCTGGTATTTCTACAACGAGACTCGTATTGGGGGTTATCTCAACCAAGGTTGAGAATGAATTGGGGGGAAAGAACTTTGGCTTCGACTCCCTCAAGTCAAGAACATGAACCACGACAAGGAGGAGAAAGGGATCTTTGCCGGGCAGCGCTTATGCACCTCCGCCTCCGGCGGTGGTCCCTCAGCGGGGCTCAAGCGGGAGACATTCGCCGCCAACAATCCCTTTCTCCTCCATGTCGTGGTTCATGTTCTTGAGGGAGTCAAAGCCAAAGTTCCTTCCCTCCAATTCATTCTCAACTTTGGCTGAGATAACCCCCAATACGAGTCTCGTTGTAGAAATACCAGAGACGAGAGTCCGACGTGTTATGCGCCATCACACCAACAGCAGAACGGTTATCCAAATAACAAGGAAGTGTACAACACTTGCGTTACAGTCCTGGAGCTCTATATCTAAATAATATCATATAATACATAGATATCTATATCATATAACATATTGTGTGCGCCTCCAGACGATATTATGAATCACAAACGACTTTGTCGGGTTCTGCGACGTCTCTGGTTCTTCCACTTTCACATCAACCTGAAGTCGACTGAACTGCGCGCTGCCTGCTGCCGGCTGCCCGCTGCCGGGCGATGGTGCCTCGCGGCATGTCGCAGTTCATGTACTTCAGCGAGTCAAACCAAAGTTCCTTTCCCCCAATTCCTTCTCAACCATGGCTCAGATAACCCCCACGACAGTCTCGTTGTGGAAATACAAGACACGTCAAAGAACCGACAAGAAACACTTGCGTTACAGTGTGTGTATTCACATTGATGTGGACGTTGAAGAACCAGGAACGTCGGAGAACCCAACGCGGTCGTTTGAGATTCATAATATCGGCTCACACAGCTTTTGGCCGTGATAATATATATTATATGATATAGATATCTGTGTAGGCTATATGATAATATTTAGATATAGAGCTCCAGGACTCCCGTGTGTTCTAGAATATTTACAGAACACGGCTAAAGGCTGTGTGCGCCTCGCCAGTGCGATACATCCACTGTAAACAGAGCGCATGGTACCGTCCCTGGCTGCAAGCTGCTCAGGGCCACACCCCCACCCTCCTCCTTGACACGCCCACCGAAACAGCGCATTTGGGGGAAGCTCAATGTGCGACTGGCTCGGAGTGGCTGTAACTCTGCACCACGGCTGAATTTCAGGAACGTCTTTGAATACTGTGTTAGTTGCCCACTAATACCTATATTAAAGAATACTTAAAATAGCATGTCATGGGACCTTTAAGCCCTGCTTCTCCACCTGTGGGTTCTCCATGTCCTTAATTGGCCCGGGCCGGGTTACCACAGTATGTATGTATGTATGTATGTATGTATGTATGTATGTATGTATGTATGTATGTATGTATGTATGTATGTATGTATGTATGTATGTATGTATGTATGTATGTATGTATGTATGTATGTATGTATGTATGTATGTATGTATGTATGTATGTATGTATGTATGTATGTATGTATGTATGTATGTATGTATGTATGTATGTATGTATGTATGAACTCTGTGAAGAAATCTGTTGAGTCCTTCATACATTCTATATAGAATTTTCTGTTGACATTACCACGTGAAACCAGTTGACTGTTTACTGTCAACGTAAGCAAAGAAGGCCTAAAGGGGTCGGCAACTAAGTTTGGCTTCGGGCAAATTTTTTGGTAGGCCAGAACATTATCAAAGGCTAGTTCAAGGAATTGATTGATGAAAGTGCATCTGGATCTGCGACGCAGGCCCGACAGCTGGCTTATATGCCAGCCTATTGCCTCTATTGCCTACCAAGCACTAGATGACTCTTAATAGACGTATATAAACAAGTGTATGCCCTAATCACATAAATTGCATGCCTGATCACGTTAACGGCAAACGCGATTGTGATTTTTGCATTACAAAAGAAAAATGAGTTATTTCATAATGTAGCCGAGCGGGGGACATCCCGTTGGTATTTGAATGACTTTATTTGCTCATCTCGTCCCCCAATAACTCTAAGTCCTAACCCTAAATATGAAGATAAAGTGAAAAAGTTGTGCACCTGCCAGCCTGGCTCTCCAGCGGAGTCTGCCAGGTAAAAGGGTCCGTAGAAAGGGTCTCATTGTATGCAAAGGCCACGTGTAAAGCCGCTCCTCCTTTCCTGTCAGCATATTTGGCACCTTATTCCGCGCGTAAACATGGGGGGCGCCATATGGGTTCAGTTTTGTGTTCTATCTTCCGGTTGAGCAACTCTGTCCGTTATCATTGGCACAATACATTAGCAATTTTAGTCAAGATGACCAGCATTATTTGTTCCATGCGGGGCTGCCATAACAACTGGAATAAAAGACGGTTGCCCTTGCAACAATACTGTGTTGCACACAGGAAAACCAGGGCAGAATGTTGTGGGGCAACCTTCAATCTTCATCCTCCGCCATCCAGCGATGAGGACCGGCGTATGTGGCTAAAGGCGCTAAATTTGAAGAACCCTCCGAAAAAACCCTACTCTGTTCTTTTCATTTTGTAAAATGTTTTAAACTGTTGATGACCCTGATGGTGCTCCGGCTGAACCTATTGCAGGACGACATTGCAGAGAGGTTCAGAGTGTCTCAGTCTGTAGGATAATCTCTGTGGCTGGACTTCATGGAGGAGAAGATGAGGTGCTATGTTCCATGGCTGCCCAGGGAGGCGATCCAGGCAACAATGCCACAGAGCTTCAAGGAACATTATCCATTAACCACATAACGTAATCGACTGTTCTGAGACCCCTCTTCAGAAGGCTCACAATCTGGACTCGAGGCGAGTCTTGCAGTCATTACTATGGACATAATACAATCAAGTTCCTCATAGCTGTTGCACCATGTCGTTTGATTATGTTAATCTCTCAAGCATATGGTGGGCGATGCAGTGACAAGTTCATCACAGCCAACTCAGGGTTTCTGGAGTATCTGCTTCCTGGTGATAAGGTGATGGCTGACCGAGGAGTTGTTATCCAAGATCTTCTGTTTGAATGTAAAGTCAAGCTCGTCCTGCCAGCTTTCACCAGAAGAGGCCTCCCTTGTCCGAAGAAGACACCACCAACACGAGGCGCATAGCCAACGTCCGAGCACCAATGAGAGGGTAATGCGCCGCCTGAAGAACTACAGAATAGTCTCTCAAACAGTGCCCATTAACCTTGCCCCAAAATTTGACAAAATTCTGAGAGTCTGGGCAGGTCGATGTAATCTTCGTGGGGACATTATACTAGAAGATGAGGGATAAGATGTTCATTCAGTTATAAGTTAAATCAGTTGTAATGGTTACATGGTTAAAATGTTGTTTCTCTTGTTGTTTATATTGTTCATTTTTACAAATCGTTACCACTCTGAGCAGCATGAATGTACAACCCAAGAGGAAGACGTCAATTGACACTTTGTGAGATGACTCCGCCAAAGACGTCCTTAGGTTTGTTGTGAAGGCGTCAGTTCTCTTTGATCGTGTCGGCGAGAAATTAATCATTAAACACGCATAGAAATAGAAAAGGCAAGAATGTGTTGATCACTGATATGGGTAAACTTTGGTATGTCGGTGCACTCATGGATCAACAACGTATTCAAAGTCAATTCCACGTAAAACAGCGGCAGCGATAATATCTCAATGATAAAGATATAATCATAATCACAACTAGGCTTCCGTAGTTGTAAGAATAGAGTCGCAGACGCCACCGGACGGTAGCTAAGCTATCTAGGCTATTTTCGAATTACGAAAATAAAAAATAAAAAAATCAAGAGTCAATCGGGATATCAGGCTATGGGACCTAAAAAGAATTTACAGATGGAGGAGGATGTTGAGGACATAAAGAAGTCGCTCAACTTCCTGACGGAGGAAGTTACTGCTGTCAGAAAGCTTCAGAGCAGTATTCTGGACCTCGTAAAAGAGGTAAAAACTTTACGGATCCAAAACGCCGAAAAAGATAAGCAACTTGCCGACCTGGAGAATAAAGTAGAAGAGCTAGAACAGTACACCAGGATCAATAATGTGATTGTCTCCGGGCTGCAAGTCAAACCCCGGTCATACGCCCGGGTGGTGACAGCTGACAGCGAGGCGGGGCACGGTGAACTGGATGTTGGCTCAACGGAGCAACAGGTGGCTGCCTTCCTGCAGTCCAAAGGGATACACCTGAACTGCAATAATATCGAGTTATGCCACCCTCTGCCAAGGAGAAATAGCAGTGACAAACCGGCCATAATCATCCGGTTTGTCAATGGAAAGCATAAGATCGCTCTGCTGAGAGAAGGTAGACGTCTGAAGGGAACGGATGTATACCTAAACGAGCATCTCACCAAACGCAACGCCGAAATAGCCAAAAACGCACGCTACCTCAAGAAGCAGAAAAAAATACAAAACACCTGGACCACAAACTGCAAGATTTTCATCAAACTCAACGGGCCACCGGAGGAAGCTAAAGTGCTGGTAATTAGAGATGTCGCGGAGCTGGTCAAATACCAATAATCAACAATTGGAATATGAGGTAACATGCAGACACACACACAATCATGACACACACTGACGGATTGCAGTCAAATACACCTGGAATTAACACCGAAATATATCAGAGGATAATCGAGCAAGACCAGCTGGAGTTAAAAACATTTGAGTACTCTGATCACAATCTACAGGATTTGGAACATGACATAGACCCGGACAATAATTTCTTCTCGAATATTAACAATGACAACAAATGCTGCTACTACACAGATGACCAGTATAACCGGGACATTACATCAAAGGGCAAACTATCAATTATACACTTTAATAGCAGGAGTATGTATACAAATTTCAATAATATCAAGGAATATGTAAATAAATTCACACAACCATTCAACATAATTGCCATATCTGAAACATGGATCAACACGGACAAAGGGATAGACTTCGAACTAAATGGTTATGAACTCAGGTATAATAACAGAAAAAACAAGGGTGGAGGAGGAGTAGCAATATATGTGGATGTGTCGTTAAACTTTAGGGTATTGGATTGTATGACAACTGTGGTTGATAACTTACTGGAATGTATAACAATTGAAATCTGTAAAGAAAAACACAAAAATGTCATAATTAGCTGTATATATAGGGCTCCTGGGTCTATCATTGAAATATTTAATGAATGGATAGAGGGCATGTTTTCTCAAATAAATAGCAAAATAGTTTTTATCTGTGGAGATTTCAATATCGACCTGTTAAATCCTAACAAACACAACATTACAGAGGAATTTGTCAATACAATGTACAGTATGAGCCTAATTCCGAAAATCATCAGACCCAGTAGAATTACATCCCACTGTGCCACTTTGATTGATAATATATTCACAAATGAAATCGAAAACAACACAATAAGTGGATTATTGATTAATGATATCAGTGACCACTTGCCAGTCTTTACAATCTATGACTGCAATTACAAGAATAAGCTAGATAATCAAACATTACAAAAGAGTGAAGTCAGAAGAATCCATCAACGCCCTAAAAAACGACTTAGTGGCTCAGAACTGGGAAATAATACACCAAGCAAATGACATTGACTGTGCATACGAAAATTTTCTACGAATATTTAGGTCATTATATGATAAAAACTGTCCAATTCAAGAATACATTATACAACTAAAATATACCAAATGTCCATGGATCACAAAGGGATTACGAAATGCCTGTAAAAAGAAAAACACACTTTACAGAGATTTCCTAAGACACAGAACTAAAGATGCAGAGAATAAATATAAAATATATAAAAATAAATTAATTAATATTATAAGAACAAGCAAGAAAGAATACTATAGGAAAATATTAAATGATAACAAGAACAATATTAAAGGAATATGGAATATACTAAACAGTATTATAAGAAATAGCCCTAGGCAAATAAGTTATCCTAAGTATTTTATTGATAAGGATAATGCAAATTATAATATGGATGATGTAGCTAACAGTTTTAATCAATTCTTTGTAAATGTTGGACCTGAACTGGCAGAAAAAATTCCTGATCCAGGGACATCTGGTGAAGATTATAGTACATTATTGGAGAGAAATCCCTACTCAATGTTTCTCAAAGCAGTAGAGGAGAAAGAAATATTGGATATTGTTACAAAATTTAAAAACAAAAAGTCTACTGATCTTAATGACCTCGACATGACATTGGTCAAGAAAGTCATTGAGGGGATTTCAAAACCATTGACGTTTATCTGTAATTTATCATTTCAAACTGGTAAATTTCCAAACAAAATGAAAACAGCAAAAGTTATACCACTTCACAAACTACAGACCAGTCTCGCTACTTCCACAGTTCTCAAAAATATTGGAAAAAATCTTCAACAATAGACTAGATACATTCTTAGAAAAGCACAAATTAATTAATGACAGTCAATATGGATTCAGAACCAACAGATCAACATCACTTGCAGTAATAGAATCAGTTGAGGAAATAACAAACGCCATTGAACAGAAAAAATATGCAGTAGGGGTATTTATTGATATCAGAAAAGCTTTCGATACAATCAATCATGACATTTTATTTGATAAATTGGAAAGGTATGGAATAAGGGGGATAGTATTGGATTGGGTTAAAAGCTATTTGAGCAAAAGACAGCAGTTTGTGAAGTTGGGGAATTGTTCTTCAACATGTTTGGACATTGCTTGTGGCGTCCCTCAGGGGTCAGTGTTGGGTCACAGAAATACATATAAATATAAATGGAGTTGAAATTGAAAGAGTTTACGAAAATAAATTTCTTGGGATTATAATCGACGAACGATTCAGTTGGAAATCACACATTACACACGTACAATCAAAACTATCAAGAAGCATTTTTGTATTAAACAAAGTAAAATTGGTTTTAGATCAAAAATCAGTCCGTATTCTCTACTGTTCACTAGTCTTACCATACCTCAATTACTGTACGGAAGTCTGGGGCAACACATACAAAACTTCATTACATTCACTTACTATTCTCCAAAAAAAAGCCATTCGCATTATTCACAGTGTGAGATATCTGGATCACACTAACCCACTATTCATACGGTCAAAATTATTAAAATTCACAGATCTGGTGGAATTTCAAACCACACAGATAATGTTTAAGGCTAAAATCAACATATTACCCTTAAACATACAAAAATTATTCAGTGATCGTGAGGGGGGTTATAATTTAAGGGGAAAATTAAATTTCAAAGTGAACAGAGTGCGTACGACGAGGAAAATGTTTTGTATTTCAATATGTGGTGTAAGACTGTGGAACAGATTGAGTGGGGAGATCAAGGAATGTCCAAACATTAATCAGTTTAAAATAAAATACAAAGAATTGATTTTTACAAGGTACAGGGATGAAGAAGGTGTCTAACATAGTGTATATGTTTTCATGTATGTATATATTGAGCAATCACTTTAGAATATTGAATGTTTAATTAGATATTATTAAAAGATAACTTGACAATATTATTAGATAAATACGCAGGTAGTAATGAATTGTATCATATTGTAAACTAATGTATATTAATATACAATTATTTTTTGATGATTATTATATAAGGAAGCTAATCATTATAGATAAATAAATTAGGAAGAAGGGGTGAGATTAAATAAGTTTTCTTCTTCTCACCCCTTTTCGAACAGGTAAAGCAAGTGTAAGACAGTTTCTTTTGTGGTTTTCATTGTGTGTAAACATTACTTTATTGTAACTGTCCACTTGTTTCATTTATTTGATTGTTTATTATTATTATTTTTTATTATTATTTACTTGTTTGAAATAAAAACTTTTTCAATTCAATTCAATTCAAATCTATAACGAACTTTAACTGATATCTGTATTTTTTATACACAAACATGATGTCTTTGTTGGAGAGGGACAATAAACTAAATATTTGGGGCATTTGCTAAATCCTTTAATGATTGAGTTAATGCTTTGACATAATACTAAAAACGAATTACATTAAAAGCAATAGCCAATAATATGTACAAATAGTTAAAATATGTACAAGTAGTTAAGTAGTATAAAGTAATCATTTGCATAACTGCATATAACGCTCACAGAGCAAAAGGCGACCTTCATTATACTTGTCTGAAACAAAAGGAAGCATGTCTCTGAAATAGAATGCTCTTAAGGTACGGCCACACCAACCGCGTTGCTCGCGTTAGGGGCGTTGAAAATCGGCATTTTTGCATAGGGAACCATTGGTTTAGGCGCGGTACACGCGTTGAAGCGTTGAAGCGTTGCGTTGGGGGCGTTACGGTACGGCCACACCAACCGCGTTGCTCGCGTTGGACAACGCGAGTAACGCGCCTAACCTGACGCTTGACCAGTGTGTGGTGGTTCAACGCTTCCAACGCGTCAACGCGCCAACGCAGCTAGATGAGTCCATGTCCATGCAAGTGAACGGAGCGTTCCCTCTTCGTCATAACTATCAAACCAAACATCCTTCACATTCCCTGAGCGAACATTATGAAAGTAAAATGCACATTTCTCGCTAAAAATGTTTCCATAAACGCATTTAATGGCATAACTATGTAACTATTTCCACCCAGAATAAAGAAAAATGTCGGCCGTGGCTGCGCTGGAGTCCGAGGTAGGAAACCCAAACGCCGCCGTGTTTGGGTGATAGAGTTTAGATCGGGTTAGATTAAATAATCTCGGATATAAATAACAATAATCGGGTTAAATAACTTCACATGGTGTGTCTGGTGTGTTTCCAGCATTCGTAGTGTTGATCAGCAGATATATAGTCCGCCAAGACGTTGAGGTTGCTTAGTAACCAGAGACTCTGTCCATGCAAGTGAACGGAGCGTTCCCTCTTCGTCATAACTACCAAACCAAACATCCTTCACATTCACCGAGCGAACATTATGAAAGTAAAATGCACATTTCTCGCTAGAAATGTTTCCATAAACGCATTTAATGGCGTAACTATGTTACTATTTCCACCCAGAATAAAGAAAGTTGCCGGCCGTGGCTGCCATGGACATGGCTGCGCTGGAGTCCGAGGTAGGAAACCCAAACGCCGCCGTGTTTGGGTGATAGAGTTTAGATCGGGTTAGATTAAATAATCTCGGATATAAATAACAATAATCGGGTTCAATAACTTCACATGGTGTGTCTGGTGTGTTTCCAGCATTCGTAGTGTTGATCAGCAGATATATAGTCCGCCAAGACGTTGAGGTTGCTTAGTAACCAGAGACTCTGTCCATGCAAGTGAACGGAGCGTTCCCTCTTCGTCATAACTACCAAACCAAACATCCTTCACATTCACCGAGCGAACATTATGAAAGTAAAATGCACATTTCTCGCTAGAAATGTTTCCATAAACGCATTTAATGGCGTAACTATGTTACTATTTCCACCCAGAAAAAAGGAAGATGTCGGCCGTATGCTTCTGTGCAAGCTCACTACTCTCTGCCAGTGACGTCGGGTCAAGCTCCACGCTGATTGGCTACCGCGGCTAAGCGTCACGCGTTGGAGCGTTGAAAGTTCAATTTTCTGAACTCCGGGCGTTGGTGCGATGGGCGCGTTACTGCGTTTACGTGCGTAATTACGTGCAACTGCCGCGCCTAACGCCCCCAACGCAACGCTTCAACGCTTCAACGCGTGTACCGCGCCTAAACCAATGGTTCCCTATGCAAAAATGCCGATTTTCAACGCCCCTAACGCGAGCAACGCGGTTGGTGTGGCCGTACCATTAGGCGCGGCAGTTGCACGTAATTACGCACGTAAACGCAGTAACGCGCCCATCGCACCAACGCCCGGAGTTCAGAAAATTGAACTTTCAACGCTCCAACGCGTGACGCTTAGCCGCGGTAGCCAATCAGCGTGGAGCTTGACCCGACGTCACTGGCAGAGAGTAGTGAGCTTGCACAGAAGCATACGGCCGACATCTTCCTTTTTTCTGGGTGGAAATAGTAACATAGTTACGCCATTAAATGCGTTTATGGAAACATTTCTAGCGAGAAATGTGCATTTTACTTTCATAATGTTCGCTCGGTGAATGTGAAGGATGTTTGGTTTGATAGTTATGACGAAGAGGGAACGCTCCGTTCACTTGCATGGACAGAGTCTCTGGTTGCTAAGCAACCTCAACGTCTTGGCGGACTGCTTCTCTGCTGATCAACACTACGAATGCTGGAAACACACCAGACACACCATGTGAAGTTATTTAACCCGATTATTGTTATTTATATCCGAGATTATTTAATCTAACCCGATCTAAACTCTATCACCCAAACACGGCGGCGTTTGGGTTTCCTACCTCGGACTCCAGCGCAGCCACTGCCGACATTTTTCTTTATTCTGGGTGGAAATAGTTACATAGTTACGCCATTAAATGCGTTTATGGAAGCATTTTTAGCGAGAAATGTGCATTTTACTTTCATAATGTTCGCTCAGTGAATGTGAAGGATGTTTGGTTTGATAGTTATGACGAAGAGGGAACGCTCCGTTCACTTGCATGGACATGGACTCATCTAGCTGCGTTGGCGCGTTGACGCGTTGGAAGCGTTGAACCACCACACACTGGTCAAGCGTCAGGTTAGGCGCGTTACTCGCGTTGTCCAACGCGAGTAACGCGGTTGGTGTGGCCGCACCATTAAGGTACGGCCACACCAACCGCGTTGCTCGCGTTAGGGGCGTTGAAAATCGGCATTTTTGCATAGGGAACCATTGGTTTAGGCGCGGTACACGCGTTGAAGCGTTGAAGCGTTGCGTTGGGGGCGTTAGGCGCGGCAGTTGCACGTAATTACGCACGTAAACGCAGTAACGCGCCCAACGCACCAACGCCCGGAGTTCAGAAAATTGAACTTTCAACGCTCCAACGCGTGACGCTTAGCCGCGGTAGCCAATCAGCGTGGAGCTTGACCCGACGTCACTGGCAGAGAGTAGTGAGCTTGCACAGAAGCATACGGCCGACATCTTTCTTTTTTCTGGGTGGAAATAGTAACATAGTTACGCCATTAAATGCGTTTATGGAAACATTTCTAGCGAGAAATGTGCATTTTACTTTCATAATGTTCGCTCGGTGAATGTGAAGGATGTTTGGTTTGATAGTTATGACGAAGAGGGAACGCTCCGTTCACTTGCATGGACAGAGTCTCTGGTTGCTAAGCAACCTCAACGTCTTGGCGGACTGCTTCTCTGCTGATCAACACTGCGAATGCTGGAAACACACCAGACACACCATGTGAAGTTATTTAACCCGATTATTGTTATTTATATCCGAGATTATTTAATCTAACCTGATCTAAACTCTATCACCCAAACACGGCGGCGTTTGGGTTTCCTACCTCGGACTCCAGCGCAGCCACGGCCGACATTTTTCTTTATTCTGGGTGGAAATAGTTACATAGTTACGCCATTAAATGCGTTTATGGAAACATTTTTAGCGAGAAATGTGCATTTTACTTTCATAATGTTCGCTCAGTGAATGTGAAGGATGTTTGGTTTGATAGTTATGACGAAGAGGGAACGCTCCGTTCACTTGCATGGAGAGAGACATGGACTCATCTAGCTGCGTTGGCGCGTTGACGCGTTGGAAGCGTTGAACCACCACACACTGGTCAAGCGTCAGTTTAGGCGCGTTACTCGCGTTGTCCAACGCGAGTAACGCGGTTGGTGTGGCCGCACCATTAGTCTAGTCAGTCTTTGCACAGAAAGACATCATATGGGATGTGAAGCATTACCTGTTTTGAATGAGACAAAATCAGTAACTTGCATGCCTTTGTGCAGAAGAAGCTAATTTGTACTTGCATGTAGAAGCCGCGGGTAATCATTAAAAATATCCCCATATGACACTTAGGCCACCAACACATGTCATCCAACCACTCTGTGGAGTTTATTAACCTCGGGTGGCGAAGTACAATCCCTCCATCCAAACTTTTGACATGTTCTATGTCTCTACCCACGTTAGCCTCTCCATCTTAATTCGCCGGGTATTTCAATGTAGCTATCTAGCTGTAGCTAGCCGACCGGAAGTTTCAACACAAAGCGGAAGACAATAACATTTAAAAAGGGGCGTGGCGGAATAAGGTGAGTGGCGAAGTCACTCCCCTTCCCGTAGAGCCCATGGGACCTCGAAAAATATGAAGGCGCTAAATTTGAAGAACCCTCCGAAAAAACCCTACTCTGTTCTTTTCATTTTGTGGACGGCAGACCATCAGACCAACACCCATAAAACCGGCTTTATCCGACGACCTGAAAGAAGGATGCATAATCTCTACATCCCATGGATAAACTGTTGATGACCCTGATGGTGCTCCGGCTGAACCTATTGCAGGACGACATTGCAGAGAGGTTCAGAGTGTCTCAGTCTGTAGGATAATCTCTCAGTGGCTGGACTTCATGGAGGAGAAGATGAGGTGCTATGTTCCATGGCTGCCCAGGGAGGCGATCCAGGCAACAATGCCACAGAGCTTCAAGGAACATTATCCATTAACCACATAACGTAATTGACTGTTCTGAGACCCCTCTTCAGAAGGCTCACAATCTGGACTCAAGAGGCGAGTCTTGCAGTCATTACTATGGACATAATACAATCAAGTTCCTCATAGCTGTTGCACCATGTCGTTTGATTATGTTAATCTCTCAAGCATATGGTGCGTGGCGGAATAAGGTGAGTGGCGAAGTCACGCCCCTTCCGGTAGAGCCCATGGGACCTCGAAAAATATGAATGGGTTTCAAGAGAAAGTAATTATTTTCTGGTCCCAGTCTTTATATGCCCTGGATTACACATATGTTGTTTGTGGATTTAAATGAGAATTTTTCATGTCAAGAGTTTGACCGTTTATTGTGCAATTGTTCAGTTAAAGGCTGTAGAGAAAACACAATGAGAAAGACTACATGTCTTGTATGTGCCGTCACAACATTATCAAAATTCTTCACGAAAATGTTTAGTTTTCTTTGGATGAAAAATTATAATTTAAATCCACAAACAACATATGTGTAATCCAGGGCATATAAAGACTGGGACCAGAAAACAATTACTTTCTCTCCATTGAAACCCATTCATATTTTTCGATGTCATATGTCCCATGGCCTCTACCGGAAGGGGCGTGACTTCACCACTATATATGCCGTCTATGCACGCCTTTTTCGCTGCACGGTCCGCGTTTACACTGCCCGAGGTAAACCTAATCTACCCTCCCGGACCCTACACATATTGGCGGTTTATTGGGTTTCATTCTGTTGTAAATGCGACGAGGGGGGGGGGGGCTTGGGTAGAGGTGTTGCTGCACTGTCTCCACAGAGACAACGCAGCGATATCATCATGAGCAGTTCTAACTGGAGAGAAATGTGGAATTATTGCACTTTAGTTCATGATAATAATAACGTGATAGGAACCTATGTGTTGGGGGAAGGTTTAGCCGGATGCATGGGAAGTGTTGATCACGGATACTCGGGATGCTGCGATTTGTTCAATAAAGTGGTAGCCAGTTAACAGTGAACTCGCGTGTGTTATTATTCAGTAAACGCGACATGGTGTCAGAAGTGCTGTTACACGGGTACGAAGTAAAAGTATAAGACGATCCACTTGGAAGGAAATACAAAAAGGAGACCAGTGAGCGTCGCAGATGAGTGAAATTGGAGCCGAGAGTAGTGGGGAAGGAGCTAGCACAATGGCTAACACACACGGCGCTACGTTTAACATCCAGCCACCGGAGCCCTTTGATTTTTCCAAACCACACGAGTGGCCAAAGTGGATACGCAGATTTGAGAGGTTCCGCCAAGCAAGCAACGTAACAGCAAGCTCCGATGACAACCAGGTGAATACTTTGATCTATTGTATGCAGGGCTGTAGTGGTCAAATTAGAGGTGGGTAAACTATGAATTTTGTGATCAGACCGACCTCGACACAACGCAACGCAACGCAAAGTGTTGCGACTCTGTGGCCCCGTCCACACGAAGCCGATTTCATGGCGAAACCGCAAAGGTCTTGTACGGTTCGGCCTTCCGTCCACACGAAGCCGGCGAATCCGCTGACCGAAACCGCAAACTTCTGAAACCACCCTCGGAGGTGGTTTCAAATCTATCCGGTTTCGTTTTGGTTTCGTGTGGACGCCTGAAACCGACTGAAACCGCAAACCATGACGTCATCGCCCCACCCCTCGACCTCCTAGCCCAGGGATGGGCAACTGGCGGGCCGCATGCGGCCCGCGACCCGCGGGTATGCGGCCCGCGGCCCGCATGCCCACTCAGCCCGCACATAATTATAAAAAAAAAAAAAAAAAAAAAAGAAATTATAATAATAATAATTGATCGAGTTACAGAAAACTCGTTCAAGAAAGATGAGAAGAATTCATAGAATTCAAAGGCAAACCCATGCGTCTAGTTTGCTTAGAAGCGATATCAGTCATTAAAGATCCACTTAAGTCGCCACTACAACTACTACAACTGTTTGTTGGGTTTGAGTTCATTGAGTTGTTGCACTTAATGTTGGGCCAGTGTTTTTCAGTTTTTTGACTTCATTGAATGATGATGTATGTGAGCCCTTTGCACTGATAAAAATACTGACCATTCATGTGGCTGTTTGAGCATGGAAAACATGAAATGAATGTATGTTGGTTCAATTAACATACCGTACATAGGTTATGATTCTGGACGATTTTTTAGGTAGTGGCCATCGCCAAAATGCACCAGAATACTGGAAATCAACTACCAAATTCAAAATTATGTAGCTTCTCTCAGCTCACGTTTAGTTGAAGTGTGCAGTGATGTGGCCCTCCGATGGTTATGATAAAAAATGTGGCCCTCTTTATCATGAAAGTTGCCCATCCCTGTCCTAGCCAATGGCTCTTAAGCCCGCGGAGTCTCAGAAATCACAACAAAAAAGATGATGGCGGACTACAAGCTTGTAATCTTTCTGCAGCATATCATGTCCCTTGTTGGGTTGCTAAGCCATTATTTATTGAGAATCTAGTTCGCCATCGTAGAAGAGCTGTTTGTTTGTGTTGTTAGTGGTTCGGGGGGCAGCCTTTATGCGCATGCTCGCCTCTTCTTCTTCTGGATTTGTGTACCAGAAGCAGCGCCCCTTATGGGCCTGGAATTTTTACTACAGCGTTTCTACAGATCTATCCGGTTTCGCTTGGCTTCGTCTTTACAGAGATACTTCGAAACCGGATAGATCGAAACCGTAACGGTTTCGCCCGTTTCGGCTTCGTGTGGACGGGGCCTGTAAGGCTAGCCTGGCTATATTCCATTATGTTATCAATTAAAGTCATATTAAATATCAATCAATGATAGTCAATGAATGTGTTTGTAGTTTATTCAAGTTATTAAAATGTCAACAGTAAAGAAAGGTATGTGTAGATTAAGAACTATATCTATGGCATGTGTGTATGTGTGTGTATTAGTATGCATGCTTTTTTCTCAGTAGTGCCCAGAGGGCCTCCTTGTCCTCCACGTCAGGTCCTGCCTTGCAGGGGTGTGTTCTGGGGTTCATGGCTCCCCTGTGCTTCACCAGCCAGGACTTCACATACGTGTTGGATTGAACTTTGTGAGTGGTGGGCCACTCACAGTTGAATAAACATCAAGGACGACACTGTGACCATGAAGTGCAGACTGCATCTCAGGGGGCAAACTATGATGTTCATTAAGCTGAACCCCCTCTCACACTCAGCAGTGCTAACTGGAATGAGATGGTCGATATTCAGGAGTGGTGCAAGGTTTTCTGGAATGATGCTTGAGTTATCCTTAAAATCCCTATAGAGGGTTTTCACGGCGCGTCATCAGCGCGTCATCAATCCGGCAGTCGCCATGTTGGAGGTACTCGGCAAGGTAAATAAACCGCACGCCAAGGTAAATAAAGCGCACGCTGCAGTAGATCCCGAATATCTTCGTGGAAAATGGTAAATTATTGCCGTGTTTTTGGCTGTACCAATCGGTCAGACCGCGAAAAACATTTGGAGTATTACAGACTGCCAAAAGTTATAACTAATCAAGGAGAACAATGCCAAAAGTTGTCAGAGGAAAGGAGGCGCTTGTGGTTAGCGAAGCTGAACCAGGATCTACGTGGCAAAAATCTGGACAACGTCCGAATTTGTTCGGCCCATTTCTTGTCAGGTAAGTGACATGTTTTTATGTTGCATTATTGACTTAATATCTGATTAGGATCATATTTAATAGCCTGCTACAGTAGCAACACAGTTGCAGTTGCACAGCAGTATTTCTCATTGTATTCCAGGTAAAAGGTCTGACCTTTATCAAAAGGATGACCCAGATTGGGTGCCATCTGTCGGAATGACAGGTCAGCAAAGGTCTCCTGAAAAAGCTGAGACATCATCACGCTACAGCCGTCGTGGGAATAGAACCCAGCAGAGACTGAGAGAAGCTGCTGCTGATGCTGCTGCTGGTGCTGGTGTTGCTGCAGAGACTGATGATTCTGAGACTGATGACCCTACTACAAGTGGTTATATCAGCAGCAATTTGTGCAGCACAGAGACTCAAAGTGAATTGACTGGTGATTTAATTGAGGCTATGACCAGCGAACTTCAAAATCTTAGAACTGAAAACATCCAGTTGTGCTCTGATGTTGCACATTTGTCCACTACCTATGACCAAAGTGCATTTGTTGATAATGATGAAAAGGTTTTATTTTTCACTGGCCTACCTACATACCAGATACTGTTGGTACTCTTCACATTCCTTAGTCCCCACCTCCCTGTGAAGAAGTCACTTGATAAGTTTAAGCAGTTGATGCTGACACTGATGCGCCTTAGGCTTAATGTTTCCACGACCTTCCTGTCATATGCATTTAACATATCAATAGCCACTGCTTCTAGGATAGTCACTGATGTCATTGATGTCATGTTTATTCATATGAAACCACTTATCATATGGCCAGAAAGAGAGCATTTACAAAAAACTATGCCAATGCAATTCAGGAAACATTTTGGGAAAAAATGTGCTGTTATTATTGACTGTTTTGAGGTTTTTATAGAACGTCCGTCTAACCTTATAGCCAGAGCAGAAACATGGTCTTCCTACAAGCACCATAACACAGTTAAATTCTTGATTGGTATTACACCACAGGGCACAGTGTCTTACATTTCAAATGCATGGGGAGGAAGAGTCAGTGACAAATACCTAACTGAAAACTGTGGCTTTTTGGACAACATAGTTCCTGGTGATCTTGTCCTTGCTGACCGTGGCTTTAATATTCAAGCCACTTTGGGTTGTATAATGGCTCATGTAAAAATTCCAGCCTTCACTCGTGGAAAGTCAGTTGGCTCCTGTTGACTTAGAAACCACAAGAAAAATTGCCCATGTCAGGATTCATGTTGAGCGTGTAATTGGTAGCGTGCGCCAGAAATATACCATCTTGGGGGGGATATTACCAATTGATTTCTTGATGTGCAAAGATAGTGATGGTTATTGTACCATTGATAAGATTGGACTTGTCTGTTGTGCTCTGGTGAACCTTTGCCCATCCATTGTTGATTTTGACTGAAGAATATTTTTATATGCACTTTGTCAATAAAAAGACTATATAGCCTAAAATTATTTATAAATGGTTGTTAATTTACAGTTTTTGTTAATGTATTGTTGTGGAAGAGAACACATCATAACACTATCATCAGAACACAGATTTATTAAAGGAAAACCACACAGTTATCAGAACAGATAGCTTATAAACTATACAGTACTATAAATTATAGTATATACAGTATACTATAGTGCGAACATAATTTTGTATGTAATTTGAGTTTTACAACTGTTTTTGTCAGTATAGCATTGCAAAATCTCACCAACTTGAAATCAAATACTAAAAATATTTAAAGAACAGTTTCAAAAAAGGTACACGTTTCTAAATAAATTAAATATTGTTTTAACCAACATTAAAACAAAGTGCCTGAGGTGCATAAGTTCACAACAGTCCACTAAAAAATACAGTTTTGTTTTTTTACTTCAAAGGTTTCTTTCCCTTTTTTGGCTCAAACTTAGGTAGCTTTTGGCACTTTGGGCAATACCATTTTCCCTTTGGTGCAACCTTGACATTAATGCACGAGTAGTGAAACCACTTAATATGACATTTTGCATTGTCACACAAAATCATCTTTCCAAACTCAACCTGGCCACAGAAACACCAGGTTTCTTCTTGGCCACTGGCACTTGCAGCACAATCAGAGCCATGTGATTCAGCCGAGGTAGATACTCCAGGTTGCGAGGACACATTGGCAATGGTAGATGAAAGCCTTGTGTAAAACTTGCCAACTAACTCTGGCATAATGGCTGTGTCAAAAATATTCTTGCTTTTCTGGCATATTGTGTCCCAAAACTCTTCATCAAATAAAATGCACTCAACATGCAAATCCTTTTCTGTCCAAACAACTAAATAGGCAGATTCCAGTTTGCACACCCCAAGTTGAGTTTGCACCTGGTAGAAATACTGGTGGTTTCGGTTAAGTGTCAGTTTCCCTTCACTGTCCTTCTCCAAATAGGATACACTGTCCAACATGTCACTTTTCACACAGAATGGACATTTCACTTCAATTACACTGACACCACAACAATCACAAGAAACAAGGCCATCGGGAGAAGCACCCAAGAATGGCACACTTGGATTTATGAAAAAACCTGTGTCGTGTACTTTAACATTTTCATGAGATTCCTTATGTACATCTATAAACATATCACGTGCAAATTTCTCATGATTACATCCCCAGGTAGTGGCTTTTGATGTGAATCTGTATGACTCAGGATAGCATACACTTTTGATTAAGCTCTGAGCTGGCTGTTTTGGATCAGTGCAACATGCAGTTTTCATTTTAGATGCTGTGATTCGACCAGCGCGAAATCTAAACCACAGTTTAGAGGAAGCTTGATCCCTTGTAGCGGCCTCAACTGCCTTTGCTTGCTCCTCTGAAACAGAAATTTCAACATCTTTGCATGTGGACAATAGCTCACTATAGTCCATGTGAACTGCTTCGTCTTTTCGCAATTCCGTCAACACAAGAGGTAAATTTTCTCCAATTGATTTTGGAACAAAACTGTCAGAGTAAGGCTCAATCAGGGACAAAATAGCAGACTTTGATCCAGTCGCGCTAAGAGCACTGAATAATGATGACAGTTCATCACTGGTTGGCTGTTGCAGTTTCCCAACTGTAACAGTAGAAGAAGTGGAAGTATCACTTGGGTCCTCAAGTGGCAGCACATTTCATCCTGCCAGCTCTTTTACTTGAGACCTCTTGGTTACAGTGAAGTCAATCTTCCGGCATTCCCTGTATTCCACCTTAGACAGTGCAGTAGGTAACAGCCAATACGCCTTCTCTTGCGTCACTGTCTTTGAGTCCCTCAACTTCACTGTTTCTTCTATGAGAAACAATAATGCAGCAACGTGTGCACGTCTCTCCGAGGCCAGCCATACACGTGCAGTGGGCTCCAAGTATCCGACCAGACTTCTCAGCGATTATCCAGGGTTCCAGGGGTGTTTCTCGGATTGATTGAGAATGGAGAACCTGAATAAAAGACATGACAACCAAATAAGTAAGAATAACAAAATAGTTTCTCACCGTTTCACTTTAAAAAAATGAATAACAGTTAGGCTTATCTGCATCACTTGTTCACAATGTGGCCACACAGGCCCCCAGAGGTTATAAACTCTGATAGTGATAAATGCACTATAAATAAAGTTGATAGTGTACAGTGTACATAGCAATCTAGACTGTGGTCTGTGGACTGCATATCAAACTGGGGGTCCTTGAAATGAAAAACGGTTGAGAATCACCTGGCTACACCTTGGGTATTGCAATGATATCATACAGTTATGGTTAGGTTGATTAAAGACATTATTGCATTACTTACTTTGGCCTTCGCAACACATCTGTCGTCGATGACTTGGTATTGAATCTCCCTCACCCATCCACACACCATCTGGTTATAGGCCTCCAAACTTTTGTACGCTTTAAGGTCTTCCGCTGTGTATGGGCTTGGCGAGAAAACCAGCTAGTTGACGATGTCAGGATAACAAACAGCCGGAAGACTCTCCAGGTCGTCATTGATCCAAGACGAGGGAGCCAACTCGTAGGGATCTGCACCACCAATCAAATCTAACTTCCTCAAATATCGTGCTTTTTCGCCCGGTCCAAGTCCTTCCCTGTATGCCTTTGCATCTATAACGCCTTTTGACGAGCTTTTCTTGGGTTTATGACCTTTATCCATCGCAGCGTTTTCGTTTATCCAGCGCAGAGTTTACATGCATTACAGCGCAGTGTTTACATCGAGTGCCTCCAACATGGCCGCGCATCCGGGTTACTGCCCAAGACGTGACGTCGGTGAAAACCAGTGTTGTATAGTAGCGAAGTAGAAATACTTCGTTACTGTACTTAAGTAGTTTTTTTGGATATTTGTACTTTACTTTACTACTTATATTTCTCTGTACTTTTACTTTTACTTCGCTACATTTTGCGAAGAAAACGGATACTTTTACTCCGCTACATTTCGCTTGAAACCTTCGTTACTCGTTACAAAATCAACTCATCTTTAGAAAAAAAAAAAAGAATCATGAGAGATATGAGAATAACGTCGGGGACTGTGGTAGAACACAGACTGCGCGCCTGTTTGGCGAATCAGCTGTCCCAGCGCACGTTCGCAAAGCCCCCTTGCTTAGTTACTGTTGCTACGTCGATCAAAACTCGTACGACTGTCAACACACAAATGCATGGCTAGGACGAGGGCAAGGGCTATCAAAATTCTACTATTTGTATCAGGCTGGTTTGTGCACGCAGTATTACAACACTATCTTATATACTTCACACTCTACTTGCTGCTGACTGAGCACAGTAGATCAATACGCCGCTTGTATCGTTTTCTATCACATACATTTCAAACATGAGGTCCGTTGTAAAAAATAAACCAAGGAGTGCATGTTTGATCGATCGTCATTAAAGCTGACCTGATACGAATGTAACAACGTTGTTAAACTAGTGAGATCAGATCCAGCCTTGTGTGGTTGCTATAGAAACGCGTTACCTACAGTTGAGCTAACGTTATTCACCGTAGTTCTAAAGGGAACTACTTTTCGAGGGAGATGAACTTAAACAGAGCATACATTTAATAAGCATGCAATACCAATAAGAAAAAGGCTAATTATTAAAGTATTTGAATTGTTTTATTATGTTGGCCGGCGCGAAGTAGAATAAACTGAATAATCACCTCAAGGCAGGGCAATAAACAGTTTGATATGCCCGGCTCGCGGAAGGTTACCGCCCTCGACTTCGTCTCGGGCGGTAAGCCGTCCACGAGCCGGGCATATCAAACTGTTTATTGCCCGGCCTCTCGGTGATTATTCCTTACTTATTCTCAAAATTCTGACCCTTTGCTTTTTTATTAACAGCAGTTATTTGTACTTTTACTTTCAGTACTTAAGTACATTTAATATCAGAAAAGTACTTTTGATACTTAAGTACAGTAAAGATCAGATACTTTAATACTTTTACTTAAGTACTATTCTAAAAGGTGACTTTTACTTTTACTTAAGTAATTTTCCAGTAAGGTATCTGTACTTTTACTTAAGTATGGCTTTTGAGTACTTTATACACCACTGGTGAAAACCCTCTATAGCCTTCAAGATTTTCCGGTCATTAATGGCGCATTTCCACTGCAGGGTGCGGAACGGATCGGATCGCAAAGGTGCGGGTCGGATCACGTTTCCACCGCCAAAAGTGGGCGTGACCCGGACTTTGCCGTACCCGTTCCGACCCCATTCTAGGGACTCCTCCGTTGCGGTACCCAAAACGAGACCAGACGCCTGAAAGGGTACCCTTGAATTCTAGCTACACCCCCCCTCCGTTGATTGGTCGACAGGTTCGTCACTTCCGGGTGACGCGGGGATAAAAACAAACAAACAGTAGCCTCGAGGTATTATTCTTTACAATTAACATGTCGCGTAAAAAGCTTGCTTGGGCGAACAAGGAGGTGGAGACGTTCGTCTGCATTCTTGCGGAGGAAGACGTTGTTTACGATGTCTACATAGCTGCCGCGGCGATCGACATCCGGCCTACCACAAAGGGTACTGTCGGCGGTGGAAACGCGACCTCGGAACTGAGCTGGGCTATACCGCCCCCTCCCTACCGCCCCTTTGCGATCCGATCCGTTCCGCACCCTGCAGTGGAAACGCGGCATAGCAAGGACGCGTCCTAGCAAGGCTGTAGCCTTCACTTTGGGGCGTCGGCTACATTGGTGCCGTGACCCGGATCTCATCGCTTCAGATCATCGCCAGGGTGATCGCCGGTGGTTGCTGTAACGAGTAGGAACCTCTTCGGGACGTGACAAGTGCTTGGTCTACTGTTAATGTGTAAATTGTAATTCTTAATTGCCTCTTTCTCACCTAATATAATTTTACATTGTTTTTTTTTTTCTTTCTTGATATTAGCATTTGTTACTAATTCATATATTATTAGCATAGTTGAACACATGACAACCTTTGCAAAAATGACTGATGGTAAGAATGTGCAGAGACCTCTTAGTCATGGGGATGCTGGGCTGGTAAGCCTAGGTAGGGGCAGGCTCATGAGTCGGGTGGAGTGCACGCCGGCTAAAGGGACTGATGGATTAGGCAAACCTGTACTCTCTTCCACACACTTCCAGAGTACTGATGCACATTCCCCCGCATCGAACATGCGTAGATTAGGGGATGCTTCAGACATTGTGTTATGTTCCCTGTATCTTTACGTAGCAATCATTCACAGCCCATACAGAGATCAACACAGAAACAGTGTATCTTGTTCTACAACTTCAGCCAGGCTGGTTTATTGTGCACGGGAATTTATACAAGTCAGAGGTGCCACCTAGTGGTCACCATAAACTAAGCACCTTCAGCTTCATACATAACATTTCCTCCCCGCTAAGATATGTTGTCAATCAACACAAAGGATATTTACTTTAACACAACAGAAAAGATTATAGCTTTCTTTTTTTTACATCAAATAATAATGAGGGGATGTCTTCTTATACTGCAAACAATAGATCTCAGAACATTATATTAAATAAAACAATGTGGTCACTCTGCACCGTAACGTACGGGCGGTTTAGTAATCCTCACAGGATAACGTCTCATTGTCTCTGTTACCGGAGTACCGGTTAGCACAGTCTGTGGTGGGTCAGTGGACTGGTGTGGAGATTGTGTGTGCTGAGAAATGTGACAGTCAGGCTCCTGTGTGTGAGGTGCATTAGAGTGGAGTGTGGTGCAGATATCACTCGGGGGTAAGTCCTCTGGTACTGGAAGGTTCACTGCAGTCTGCTGCAGCTCTGGATCGGGGCGTGTCAGCATCTGATCCACATGGCGTTTCCATACCCCTGGTACTCCCTTATTTATCCTGTACGACACTGGACCTGTCTTTTCCACAACAATACCTTGCGTCCACTTCTCCTCCCCCTTCCGATAGTCACGCACAAGGACTGGCGCCCCTACATCAAACTGCCTGTCCTTTGAGTGTTGGTGGCGGCGTTGTTGTTGGGCATCCTGTGATCTGTGCACTGTTCCAGCAATATTGGGTTTCAGGAAATCCAAACGAGAACGCAGCCTGCGTCCAAGGAACAACATGGCTGGCGTTTCCGTTGTTGTGGTGTGGGGGATGTTGCGGTATGCCAGCAGGAACGTATCAAGGCGTTGTTGCACCATCCCGGTGCCTTTGGATGATTTTAAGGCCTGTTTGAATGTGCGCACAAAACGCTCTGCCAAGCCATTGGTAGCAGGATGGTACGGCGCTGAGCGGGTGTGTTTGACTCCATTGGACTTCAGGAAGGTACTGAATTCTTCAGAACTGAACTGAGGTCCGTTGTCGCTCACAAGGATGTGCGGAATTCCATGGCGACTGAAAAGTCCCCTGAGCACTTGTATGGTCTTGCTGGCTGTGGTGCTGTCCAGGATATGCACCTCAGGCCACTTGGAATGGGCGTCCACAGTGATCAGGTACATATGTCCTTCCAATGGACCCGCAAAGTCCACATGTATCCTTTCCCAAGGACTGGATGGCCACATCCAAGGGTGTGGAGGAGCTAACCCAGGTGCTTTTTTTGTATGCTCTGACACGGGGGGCAGGATTTGGCGTGAAGCTCAATTTGAGAGTCGATGCCGGGCCACCACACATAACTGCATGCCAAGTTCTTCATCCTCACTACTCCTGGATGTGCTGAGTGGAGCTCTTTCAGAACCCGGGGGCGCAGTTTAGGAGGCACAATCACTCTCATACCCCACATGAGGCATCCCTGTTGCATGGTGAGATCATGCCGGCGCAACAGATAGGGCGACAGCTCTTTGTCGGCATCCTTTACAGCTGGACAACGACCAGTGGAGACAATTTCCTGGACACGAGATAAAGTGGAGTCAGACAGGGTCTCACCTTTGATCTCGGTGTTACTGACTGGTAGTGTGTCCAACTGAGATGTGTAGAACACCTCTACGGCGCCTAGCTTCTCTTTATGAATGTGGGAGAGTGGTAAGCGTGAAAGTCCATCTGCATTTGCATGTAGTGCACCCTTACGGTATTCAATGGTATACTCATGCGCTGATAGGAGGAGTGCCCAGCGCTGCATTCGGGCTGCAGCCATTGATGGTGTACTTTTCACTGGACTCAGGATGGAGGTCAGCGGGCGATGGTCAGTGAGTAGGGTAAACTTGTTACCATAGAGGTACTGATGGAACTTGCGAACTCCAAAGACTATCGCTAGCGCCTCCCTCTCTATCTGGGCATAGTTTTGTTCTGCCTTACTGAGTGTTCGTGAAGCATAAGCTATAGGTCGTTCCTCTCCATCAGGCATAGCGTGCGAGAGCACAGCTCCGACCCCATATGGTGAAGCATCGCACGCAAGGCGAAGGGGCAGCTCAGGATTGTAGTGTGTTAATACTTCCTGTGATACTAGGAGTGCTTTTGCTTTCTGGAAAGCTGATTCACAGTCTACTGTCCACTGCCATTGCTTCCCTTTGTTTAGCAGTTCATTTAGTGGTTTAAGGACAGTGGCTAGATCAGGAATGAAGCGTCCATAATAGTTCAGCATTCCTAGGAACGAACGTAGCTGGCTGACATCACGTGGTGCTGGTGCTTCCACAATAGCACGTGCTTTCTCTGGTGATTTGTGGAGCCCGGCCGCGTCAATGATGTGCCCCAAGTATTCCACAGACTCCTGGAAAAACTGGCACTTCGCTTGTTTGAGATTCAGGCCATACTCCTCTAGCCTGCCTAGGACTGAATCCAGCGCTTTGAGGTGAGTCTGTTCATCAGGACCACTGATGAGGATGTCGTCCAGGTAACAGTGTGTGTAAGGTAATCCGAGCAGTACTTGATCCATAGCCTTTTGGAACAAGCCAGGTGATGACGCTACTCCAAAGGGCAAGCGATTAAAGCGGAATAGCCCTTTCTGTGTGGAGATAGTTAGCAGCTTCCTACACTTCTCTTCTACCTCCATCTGCAGATATGTATTAGATAACTCTAACTTACTGAAGCGTTGCCCTCCTGCTAGAGAGGCAAAAATGTCTTCAATGCGTGGTAATGGGTATCTATCCACGCAGAGAGCTTGGTTGAGGGTGACCTTGAAATCGCCACACAGTCTAACTGTGCCATCCTTCTTGATAACTGGCACCACAGGTGTGGCCCACTCACTATTCTCAAATGGTGAGATCACCCCAAGCTCAGTTAGGCGCTTAAGCTCGGCTTCAACTCGAGGTCGAAGTGCATAGGGCACATTACGTGGGGGGCAGAATTTAGGTATACTGTTAGGTCTAACAGCCAGTGTGGCTTTAATCTGCTTCAGTGTGCCTAACTCTGTAGAGAACACAGCTGAGTGTCTCTTTAACACCATCTTCAAGCTGTCTTTCTCTCTTTGCTCAAAGGCATGCACTGTCTTCAAGTCTTTCCAATTCAGTTTGATAACTCTCAGCAACTCTCTGCCAAACAGTGGAGGTGCATCAACTTTCACTATGTACAAAGGCAAAACAGCACACTGCTTATTTAACTTAACTTGTACTTTGATCACCCCTTCCGGTGCCAATGGCTCTCCAGTGTAAGTTTTAAGCATTATCTCAGTGGGTTGCAGAGGTAATTTACTTAACTTGCTTTTATACAGTTCCCAAGAAATTAAAGACACAGCAGCCCCAGTATCCAATTCCATTTCCATTTTCTTTCCATTAACTCTAGGCAGCACAGAGATTCTGGAATATTTCCCTTTTTCAGACAGGGCATAAAGTCCCAACTCAGAGTCAGTGTCAGATTTAGTCTCATCACTTTCACTAACATTCCTAGCATCAACATGATGAATTCTCTTCTTTCTGTCTTTCACACTGCGCTTCATTGTATTACCTTTCTGTCTCCATTCTCTGTCTTGGCTGCTTCTGGCTTGGCTGCTTCTGGCTCTACTCTTACACATGTGTTTGGTATGGCCTTTCCTCCCACACTGGTAGCAGTCGCGATCTTTGTACCAGCAGTCTTCATCCGCATGGTTCCTTTTCCCGCACCTGCGGCATTGATCACCTTTGTTGGCACTTATTGCATGCACTTTAAGTGAACTGCTTAATTGCTGCACGTCGCGTGTGGCTGTCTCTGCCGACACCGCATAATCCACTGCTTTCTGAAAAGTGAGATCCTTCTCGGTTAAAAGGCGCTTCTGAACTGTTTCAGTCTTTAGTCCACAGACAAATCTGTCCCGTAGTGCGTCTTCAAGATAAGCACGGAACTCACAATGTTCCGAAAGTCTTTTCAGTACAGCAACGTACTGTGCCACGGTTTCCTCTTCCCCCTGATTTCGCTTGTGGAACCGGAATCTTTCCGCTATAACAAGCGGTCTTGGAGCGAAATGGTTTTGCAATACTTCCACAACACGTCCATAATCCATCTCCCCAGGCTTGTCAGGAGCCACCAAACTGCGAAGTAATCCATAAGTTCTTGGTCCCATCACACTAAACAACACCGGCACTTTCTTAGCTGTTCTGATCTCATTAGCCAGAATGTTATGTTCAAAACGCTCAATATACGTTGCCCATTGTTCACCGGTATCATCAAAGGGATCCATATTTCCAATTATTCCCGCCATGATGCGTCCGCTCTCAGTTGCTTTCTCTTCAATAACGGAGTCTTCGTTAGAGGATTGGCTCATCACCTCTTAACAGATACACTCTAGCTCACTAGCTAGCTTCCAACGTGGTTCTTTTGTTCTGATGACCAGTCAAACGTCTTCAGAACTATGCACCTCATCGCCAATTTGTTATGTTCCCTGTATCTTTACGTAGCAATCATTCACAGCCCATACAGAGATCAACACAGAAACAGTGTATCTTGTTCTACAACTTCAGCCAGGCTGGTTTATTGTGCACGGGAATTTATACAAGTCAGAGGTGCCACCTAGTGGTCACCATAAACGAAGCACCTTCAGCTTCATACATAACACATTGGTAGTGGTGTTAGTCCAGTGGGCCGCCCTGTATTCTCATACCCTCACACGCATACAGATGAACATTCTCCAGGTCAGCCAGAGTCTAGTCCAGAGGCGAGTTCCTCAGACCTAGGGAACCTCATTACACAATTAGCATACGAGATAGGGGAGAACATTGCAAGCCAACTTAACAGATCTATCGGCAGTGCAGAAAGTCGAAACACTCCTACACCTAGTCTGAATTTAGGACAAGTACAGTCTGACTTGAACATGACTGGAGTAACGTTAGTTATGAAGACTGATGTCAAAGAGCCACCGTACTTCAGGGGAGATGGAACAGACGGACACACAGTGCATGAGTGGGAAGAAATGATGAGCGTCTACCTGAATAAGCGGGGTGTCCCCCCACAAGAGTACTCCATGGAGATAATGTCAAGACTAATGGGAAAGGCTAGAGACATTGTCAAAGGTACTCTGCGCAGCATGCCATCGCTGCGGCCAGCAGAAAACTCCAAGCTTGTCTTTGATATCCTGAAACAACATTTCAGTGAGGTAACCTATTCCTCAATGCCTCTAGCAGATTTTTATAATACACTTCCTCTGGCTGGAGAAAGTCCCATGTACTACTGGATACGGTTGAATAAGGCTGTGGATGTCGCAGATGAGTGTCTCAGAAGGCAGGGGCGAAACATTGAGGACTCCTCTCATGAGGTCACGATGATGCTGGTGAAATAATGTCCTGACCCTGCTCTTGCAAGTGTCCTAAAATGCAAAATATCAGAGAAGTGGACAGCAAATGAGCTTCAGGAACTCATCGAACATCAGAGAGAGGCCAGAACAATGTCTCAAGCCAAATCTTGCCGGCCAAAGAACATTGGTGCACATGCTCAGACTTCAGCGATAGAGACAGTGCCTGCTAATAACACCACCGACCTTATCTGCTACCCGGAGTCAATGGGGCCCTCATCCTCTTCTCAGGCCGAGGGTGTCTGCGTCTAGTCTCTCATTGGCTTGTTGAACCGTGTGCTGGAGCAGAAGGCCCTGACAGCAGCAGTCGCGCCACCCAGCAGGGGGCCAGGAGCCATTGTTCCGAGTAGATGTAGAGTCTGTCTGTCTGAAGTTGAGACCTTCACCTAGTTATTTCATGCACCAGTGACAGTTAATGGCCGCGCTCAGTTACAAGGGCTCCTTGACACAGGGTCAATGGCCTGCACGATAAGTGAAGAGGCAGAGCAGAGACTGCTATCAGATAGCGTCCTGACCCAACAGCAAGAACTCCCGCAGCACATCATCCTTGTTGGCTGTGGAGGAGTGCAGATGGAGTGCACGGTCCCAGCATGCTGAAATATGTGCTTCATCAGCTGAAAAATTAGATTATTGGAAACTTATCTCAAGCAACACACAAGTGTCCTCAGAGGGCCAACAGTTTTTGGAGATGATGGCAAGCCTCACGAGATGGAGGGGTGAAGATGTGCCGGAAAAAGTAGGGACGGTGAAGTTAACTCAGGCGGTGACTCTCCTCCCCAAACAAGAGTACCTACTGTGGGGTAGACTGCCAAGTAATGTGCCCAAGTCCACCATGGAGCACAGTTATTGTGGAGCCTACCACCTCCAGGTGTGTGCCTCGGGGCATCATGGTGGGGAGAGTGGTCACGCCGCTGTGGGGAGATGGCTGGACCTCTTGAAAATCACAAACATCTCAGACAAACCACTCACCCTGAGAAAAAACAGCAAGCTGGCAGATGTCTCTCCTTGTGTTGCGAGCTCCAACTTGTAACATTGCTTGAGAAGTATCAAGATGTATTTTCAAAGCACAATCTAGACTGTGGAGAAGCCGAGGGCTTTGTGCATAGAATCCGTCTCACTGACAACCGTCCTTTCCGTCTTCCGTAGAGTGCCGCCGGCCCACTATCAAAAGCTGCGGCAAGTTCTCACTGAGATGGATGAGCAAGGAATCATACGGAAATCAATGAATGAATATGCTTCCCCACTCGTGATGGTTTGGAAGAAAAATGGGGATCTTCGTATATGCACAGACTTTCGATGGCTGAATACAATAACCATCAGGGATGCTCATCCTTTGCCCCATCAATCGGACTGCTTGGCTGCCCTTGGCGGTAATGCTGTTTTCAGCACCATGGACCTCACATCTGGTTTTTATAACCTGTCCCTGCATGAGGAAGACAAGAAATATACTGCCTTCACAACACCACTAGGCCTGCATGAGTATAACAGAATGCCGCAGGGGCTTTGCAACAGTCTGGCGTCCTTCATGAGGATGACTAAACTTCAGCAGTCTCTTGTGCTACTTAGATTACCTCTTGATTTTTGCCCCCAATGAACAGCAGGCCCTCAGCAGGTTGGAAATTGTTTTTCAGAGGTTGCGGGAGCACAACCTGAAGTTGAGTCCGAAAAAGTTGCATCTGTTGCGGAGGTCTGTGAAGTTCCTCAGACACATTGTTGACGGTGCAGTGTTGCTGTTGACCCAGAAAAAGTCGAGGTCATTGCCAAATTGTTGAAGAGGGACTTGATGGAAGACGATAGCAGCACTCCATCAGTCAGCAAGGTGAAGTCATTCCTGGGGATGTTATTCTATTGCCAGCATTTTATACCAAATTGCTCTCCATCACAAAACCCCTGTTCGCCCTCACAGCTGGCCAGAAACGGAGAGGAAAGGCCGGAAAGTACAGTCAGAATCCAGGAGTCTACAGAAAACTCAAACCTGCAGACTGGACCCCTGACTGCGACTCCGCCTTGGCCAGCCTCAAGGAGAAGCTCCTTTACTGTGTAGTCCTCACGCATCCAGACTTCTCTAAACCCCTGGTTCTGTCCATTGATGCGTCTCTTGACGGCCTTTGGGCAGTTCTGTCCCAGATACCAGAAGGGGAGACGAAGGCACGCCTGATCGCCCTCTCTGGCTCACAAAAGAGGTATCCTGCCCACCGCCTAGAATTCTTGGCACTCAAATCGAGTGTTTGTGAAAAATTCAGCCACTGGTTGAAGGGCCACACTTTTACAGTGTGGACTGACAATAATCCTTTAATTTATATATTGACGAAACCAAATCTTGACGCTTGCGAACAAAGGTGGGTGGCAAAGCTTTCCCCATACACATTCAGTATCAAACACTGGGGTAAAGAACATTGTGGCGGAAGCCCTTAGTAGAGAACCTTTTGCCAAGTCAGTGAGCCACAGGTTGATCAGTGAGCCGTATTAAGGTCTTTTGGCCGAAGCAGAGGGAACGGAGGAGCAGAAAGTCCAGGATCTCTTCTGGTGCAAGGTCCAGTGTCTCCGGGCAGACGATGCAGGCTGCCGCGTGACCATAGACACCACTCGAGACAGGCTGGCCGGCAGTCAAGAACCATCACATGTGAGATCTGCTTGTGAAGCTCACATAGAGTGGGAAAAGGGGGCAGAGATAAGAGCGACGCAGTTTCTCAAGGCTCTTCCCCAGGCGGTGCCCTCAGAACGGGACACAACTCCAGCCCTCTCCATCAGCGAGCTTAGGCACAGTCAGGAAACGGATCCGATTATCAGGGAGGTCCTACTGCTCATTCAGAGGGGTGAGCCACCACCTAGGCGAGGGAGAAGTAGGTTAGCTCCTACAGGCCAGACCCTGTGCAATAGGGCTGGGTATCACTAGGTACCCCACGATACGATACTATCACGATATTTTACCCACGATAACGATAATATCACGATACAGCGATTCTGCGATTATCGATATATTGCAAGAAATTTCACCCACGATACATCACGATAAATAAATGCAGAAAACATTTCATTGCTTAGTTTCATTCGCTCTGTTTACAGTGGATGTATCGCAATGGCGATGCAATGGGATGTATCGCAATGGCGACACAGCCTTTAGCCGTGTTCTGTAAATATTCTAGAACACACGGGAGTCCTGGAGCTCTATATCAAAATATTATCATATAGCCTACATAGATATCTATATCATATAATATATATTATAATCGCCAAAAGATGTGTGAGCCGATATTATGAATCTCAAACGGCCGCGTTGGGTTCTCCGACATTCCTGGTTCTTCAACGTCCTCATCAATTTGAAGTAGACTGAACCACGACAAGGAGGAGAAAGGGATTGTTCCCGGGCAGCGCTTAGGCACCTCCGCCTCTGGCGGTGGTCCCTCAGCGGGTCTCAAGCTGGAGACATTCGCCGCCAACAATCCCTTTCTCCTCCATGTCGTGGTTCATGTTCTTGAGGGAGTCAAAGCCAAAGTTCCTTCCCCCCAATTCATTCTCAACCTTGGCTGAGATAACCCCCAATACGAGTCTCATTGTAGAAATACCAGAGACGAGAGTCCGACAGAACGGTTATCCAAATAACAAGGAAGTGTACAACACTTGCAATACAGTCCTGGAGCTCTATATCTAAATAATATCATATAATACATAGAAATCTATATCATGTAATACATATTATCACGGCCAAAAGCGGTGTGCGCCTCCAGACGATATAATGAATCACAAACGACTTTGTCGGGTTCTGCGACGACTCTGGTTCTTCCACTTTCACATCAACCTGAAGTCGACTGAACCGCGCGCTGCCTGCTGCCGGCTGCCCGCTGCAGGGCGATGGTGCCTCGCGGCAACCGGCGGCATGACGCAGTTCATGTACTTCAGCCAGTCAAAGCCAAAGTTCCTTTCTCCCAATTCCTTCTCAACCATGGCTGAGATAACATAACCCCCACAACAGTCTCGTTGTGGAAATACAAGACACGTCAAAGAACCGACAAGAAACACTTGCATTACAGTGTGTGTATTCACACAAACACATACACATGTGGCGCTCGCACGGTCGAGTCTCATTGGCGGGCCAACGTCTCTGGGCGGGCCAGGCAGAGTAAGGGGAGGAGCTGAGATTCCTGATGACGTCAAGAATACAGACATTCCAAATCAGCGCACTTGAGCCTCCGTTTTTTCAAAGGCGAGCAGAACAGCTAGTGCTCGTTTTACACCAAACGCAAGTTTTAGCAATTGGGGGACCATAGGCAGGCTAGGGGAACTCATATTTATGTTAGAAAACCTCATAAAGTGAGATTTTCATGTCATGGGACCTTTTAAATATCGATATTTGGCGTCAGCATATCGATAACGTCCCGCAAGACGAAATATCGCGATATGTCGCAGTATCGATATTTTGGCACACCCCTACTGTGCAAGCAGTGGCACCACCTAAAAGTCCAGGAGGGTGTTCTATATAGGGTAACCAAGGACCCATTAAGTGGAGAGAAGAGGTATCAGTTTGTGCTGCCTGTTAGTTTGAAGGCCGAAGCTCTCGCTGGTGTGCATGATCTAGCTGGGCATCAAGGGCGAGCTAGAACAGCACATCTCGCCCGACAGCGCTTCTTCTGGCCGCAGAATACGGAATACGTGAAATGCTGCCAACGCTGTATCCTTGCAAAGACCCCTGAACCAGCTGCCGGGCTCCCTTGGAGAGCATTCGCACTTCGGCGACTTTGGAACTGGTGTGCATTGATTTTTGGAGTGCTACGGACAGTAAACAAAGATCTGTCGACGTGTGGGTCATAATAGACCAATAGCGAATACATTCCGATCAGGGAGCCAATTTTCAAAGTAAACTCATTGCCGAACTCCTCAGCCTCACAGGGATTACAAAAACACACACAACAGCATACCATCCCTTGGGAAATGGGCAAACCGAAAGATTCAATAGGACGCTTGGCAATATGCTGCGTGCCCTACCGCGAGCCGCCAAACAACATTGGGCCCAACAGATACAGACTTTGACCTTTGCTTATAATGCCACCATTCATGAAACAACTGGATATCCTCCATTCTACTTGATGTACGGTCGAGTCCCCAGACTCCCAGTAGATTTGGTCTTCAAACAAGTCCTGAAGGATCCAGTCGTGGTGGATTATAGGACCTATGCAGAGAAACTGATGGCGAACCTCCATGTGGCTGCCGGCATAGCTCAGCAACATGCGAGGAAAGGGCAGCAACCTCTAGCCGATGGCTACAACAAGAGAGTCCGTGGAACCTACTTGAACGTTGGCGACAGAGTTTTGCTGGCCAATAAAGCGGAGGGAGGGAAGAGGAAGCTGGCGGACAAGTGGGAGCCCACCATGTATACCATCATAGACCGGAAGCCTCAGACTCGCGTTTACAAAGTCAGGGATGAGAGTGGGAAGACCAAAGTAGTCCATCGGAACCTGATGTTGGACGTGAGCTTCTTACCGGTCCCAGAACAAAGCAGAGGGGAGCTGGATGAAGATGTCTCAGATGTGCATAGTGAGTTCCAGCCTCCGTCTGTTAATGCTTTGAGTGGCCTGGCAGTAGACGCTTCTGAGAACTGTACCTGCTCGTGGTTAGACGCGTCATCTGATGCTGTGTGTGAGTCAATGGGAGAAGCTGATGAGTCCGAGGTGGAGAACGAGATACCTCACTCTCTGTGCAATCACTCTTCTCAACTGATACCCACGAGTACCCAGTCTGACAAGGTCAGAGGTCAAGAGGAAAACGAAGACTCACCTGTGAAAGACTTACCTGGCTCCAGTGTGCCCTCTGACTCGCACATGACCGACACTGACTCCGAGCCCCCAACTGATGCTTCTGACTTGGGTGAAACAAAGTCCCCTAATGTTACCTCACCTGTTGCTGTGGCCGATAGTCAGACACCCACACAAGCACAAGGGCCCGAGACACATGTAGTTAGGACACGTACTGGTAGGGTAGTTGATCGTCTGATAGAGAACATGGTGCAAAAGCCACACACCAAGGGTTTTGTTGAAGGGGACAAAAGAAGGTCACAGTATCCCATTCCATCCTCCTCACCCGTCTTGCTGAGCTCATTGGTCTCAGTGGCTCAGCCCTTTCCTGGTTTCAGTCCTACCTCGCCAACCGCCAACAATACGTCACCTTGGACGATGCCACCTCCATCACGGCACCAGTCAACCATGGTGTTCCCCAGGGATCCGTGCTCGGCCCTTTACTATTCACCATTTACATGCTCCCCCTTGGTCAAATCATCCGTCATCATGGTCTCAGTTTCCACTGCTACGCTGATGATACCCAACAATACATCAGCACCAAACCCTCAACTCAGTTTCCACCGGCCCCACTCATCAACTGTATGCAAGACCTAAAAATCTGGATGACCTCTAATCTACTCAAATTGAACAGCAATAAAACAGAGCTCATGGTCGTGGCCCCCAAGTCACTGCTCAGGAAGGTTGGGGATCTTCTGCTGGAAGTGGATGGCTGCCCTATCACCCCATCCCCCGTAGTCCGCAACCTGGGTGTCATACTTGACCCCACCCTGTAATTTCAGCCTCATATCAACAACACCACAAAATCTGCATTCTTCCATCTGAGAAACATTGCAAGACTCCGACCCTCAGACTCAGTCACTGAAACACTCATCCACTGCTTCATCTCCACCCGTCTGGACTATTGTAATTCCATCCTCACAGGTCTCCCCTCCAAAACCTTGGAGCGACTGCAATATGTTCAGAACTCAGCTGCCAGGGTTTTAACTGGCACTAAGCCCTGGCAGCACATCACCCCCATCCTGATGCAACTCCACTGGTTACCTGTTAAGTCCCGGATCAAGTTTAAAATCCTCCTACTCACCTACAAGTCCCTGCATGCTCTGGCCCCCGTTACCTCTCTGACCTCCTCCATCCCTACACCCCCCTGCGGTCCCTCAGGTCCTCTGCTAAGGACCAGCTGGAAACCCCCCGCACCAGACTCAAGACCTTAGGGCAGTCATACTCAAGTAGCGGCCCGCGGGCCTTTTGTGGCCCGCGGGGTGTCTATTAATGGCCCTCGAGCTGTTTTGAAAAGTTTTTTTAATTATTAAAAAAAAAAAAAAAAAAATCGTGTTGGGCGCTCTTATTTTGAAACCGTGCGCCGCGATCTCAATACGAGGCTGGGGGTTGCAACGATAAACAGATAGCACTCCAGCCCACAGACCGCTCCAGCCCTCCCAAACTCGAGGCAGACAGTCCATCTCAGCAGCAGTCAAGGCCGATTTAGGGTCGTTTTAGACGCAGAGACGTAAGCACGTAATTTACACAAGGGACTTGTTTTAGACAAGTTTTGATTTACGGTTCCTTTAAGGTTCCTTAAGGATTGCGCGTGTTGCAAGGGGATTCTCCGCCAGAACAGTAGGGGGAGCAACGAACGAATCTGTGGGCGTGGAAGTGGAAATCGCTGGCTTGTTTATATTTATAATTATCATAATTCGTTCTTGTGTTTTCTTCTTCTCCTTCTTCAAAATTCTTCATTCGCTTCTGTCACGGCCTTTTAAAAATGGCGCTATTATGCTGTAAAACCGGAAATGTGAGACTCCTGAAAGGATGTGGTTAGCTGGCCAATCACAGTCTTTGCGAGCTGCGTAGGGTGTGTTTCAGTCGCATTGTCAGGAATTTTGGCCGACGCACTTAAGCAAGTAAGGGGGATATTTTACCGCGCAAGGGGGGGTTATGTATCTTACGTGCTTACGCGTTACGTCTAAAACTGAGCATATATCGGCCTCAGTCACACGTATACCGACCGGCCCCTTGAGTCACTGAAAAAAATTTTTGTGGCCCCTCATCATTTCTACTTGAGTACCCCTGCCTTAGGGCCTTCTGCGCCTCTGCCCCCACCCTGTGGAATCTGCTCCCCCTCCATATCCGCTGTGCCACTTCAGTGGAGTCCTTCAAAAAGCTCCTGAAGGCACACCTCTTCTTAGAGGCCTATGGCCTTTAACCTGCCCCCCCCCCCCCCCCCCCCCCCCTGTGTACACCTCTTGTAAAGCGACCTTGGGTACCTTGAAAGGTGCTATATAAATTGAATTTATTATTATTATTATTATTATTATTATTATAGCCTTTACTCACCTTATTTTAGATAGAAAACAAAGAGAGACTTAGGTGCTGTGGTATACTTTTCTTTATCACATGTTGTATGACTTGAGTAATGAGATGTTCATATGGGAGGGAAAGTGTTCCAAGATCTGGTATGGTGTAAAAGGCACTAGAAGATGAAGTACTAGTCTGATCAACTGCTGTTTTCTTTCAACTTACTTTTGTAAGTAGCGTTATATGCTGTGTATGGGAAAGTCCCCAGGGTTAACTTGGACCAAGTGAACATGAGCTTTGTTTTGTATCTTTTCTATTCTACGTGTTAAGGATTTTGGCAAAATTAAAGAGGGGTGAATGTAACAGATTAAAAGATGACAAATATTTTTGTATCCTTTCATTTTATATTTTGTGGTTATGTGAGTTTTATTTCACCAAAATCTTGTATTGTTCACGTAGTAGTTTTTAGGTATTGGGAGATTTATTTGTTGTGTAACTGCGCCCTCTATTGGATAGTGGTGGCTATATGCTGGATCTTTGCGTTCCTTTCTCAGTTTGCGTTCCCCTGGATTGAGTGAGGTACGTGTCCACAGCAGTGCAATGTTAACTTTAAATATACCTGTTCTAACTTTAGTTTTAGTGCATATGGTAACTTGTATATGTATTCCAGGATGAGTGCACTTATATTTAGTCATGTTTTGTCGAGAACATTTATGTTTTATGAGTTTAGATTGTTAACGTAGCCCTATCTTCGTGTAGTATAGCCCAAATGTTTCAGTTGTCCTTTTTCTTGCGTTAGGCTAGCTCAATCCATGAAGATGGAGTCCTGAATCTTTGTTCTCATTGAAATTGTACAGGTATGTAGCCTACTCCAAATACCAGGTTTAGCATGTGTTAACTTAATTCAAATGTTTTCTTGTATTTTATTTTCGGAACTTTTGAAATACTATTAGTGCTCAGTTTGCGTTCCACTGGATTGAGAGAGGCTGGTTCAATCCTTGAAGATAGAGTCCTGAATCTTTGATGTCATTGAAATTGTACAGGCTAGAGAATCAAGTGCCATAAAAGAACATCAGCGTCCTGTCTTCAGTGCACCGGAACACAACGCAGTAGTTGGCGACATGCAGACCGCGCCGGCTACACACACACAAACGTAAATTCTCCCCCCAACCAATTACCTTTTTATTAAAGGTGCTTGATAAATACATTTGATTAACACTTAAAGATGAGATAAGATAGATAAGAACTTTATTTCATCCCATGCATTGGAAATTAACTTGTTACAACAGCCCATGGAATCTAAAGTATGCAATAATAAAATAAAAAGTATAAAGTATCCAACAATCATACATCCATAAGATAATACAAAATAAAATAAATACAAAAAATATAAATAAATCACACAGTGATTACAATGTCATGCCATAAGGGCAGAAACTGCACACGCCCATGAGCTACACAATCAATGAAGCCAAGAGGTGCCTCACCACAGAATAAAAAATACTTTGTCACAAATGTACAGTGGAAAATGCAAATTATTAAATTCAAGTATTGCATTATTAATTTAGTTGAAGTGAAGGTTTTTGGTAGCACAATGTTTCATAACCGATGTGTTATAAGTTATAGAGTCTTATGACAGATGGAATAAAAGACCTTCGGAAACGTTCCTTACATGCTGGGTTTAATAATCTTTTACTAAAGGAACTGTTTTGCGCTGCCACTGTCTCATGGAGAGAATGAGAGGAATTGGACCTGATGAATTCCAATGTGTCCAACATCCTCCTCTCCCCTACCACCTCAACAGGCTCCAGTGTCCAGCCCAGGACAGAGCCAGCCCTTCCCACCAGCTTATTAAGTCTCTTCCTGTCCCTCTCAGTGAACCCACAACCCCAACAGACTACTGCATAAAAAACTACAGATGCAACAACAGTGTCATAAAAAGTCATTAACAGCGGCCTGCACACCCCAAAATACCTCAATCTTCTCAGCAAGTGTAGACGACTTTGGCCCTTCTTGTACAACGCATCTGTGTTATGTGACCAGTCCAGTTTATTGTTCAGGTGAACGCCCGGGTATTTTTAGAGTGATTCAATGTCGCCTCCCTGGATGTTCACTGGTGCCAAGTCAATCACCATCTCCTTTGTCTTATTGGTGTTCATCTGAAGATGTTTTTTCCACACCATTCAACAAAGCTGGTGATGACCCCCCTGTACTCCAGCTCATTCCCCTTTGTAAAACAGCCAACAATTGCTGTGTCATCGGAGAACTTCTGGAGATGACAACTGTCCGTAATGTATCTGAAGTCCGAAGTGTACAGGGTGAAGAGAAAGGGGGAGAGCACAGTTCCTTGTGGGGTCCCCGTGCTGCAGAGTACCACATCCGACTCACAGCCACACAGCCTCACGTACTGTGGTCTGTTGGTGAGGTAGTCAATGATCCAGGCAGCAAGATGACAATCGACCCCCGCTCCTTCCAACTTCACCCTCAGAAGTGCTGGCTGGATTGTATTGAAGGCGCTGGAAAAATCAAAAAACATGACTCTAACAGAGCCCCCAGTTTTCTCCAGATGAGAGAGCGAACGGTGGAAGAGGAGGATTATTGCATCCTCCACACCACGGCGGGTGCTGATTGACTGCGCGCACACAGCATGGCGGGTGCTGACTGACTGCGCACACACACAAACCTCCGTTCCTAGCCTACTCACCGTTAGAAGAGCTGTAGGCGAAGTTGTCTTAAATCTTTTGTGGACTTTTGTCAACAGCTCCTGCCTTTCTCTGCGTGCAGTATCACACAAAAATACATAATGTTGGGTCGCCATGGTTGTTGTATATAGGCCTATAGAGGGGGGTTCCGTTTAGCCCCTCACAGCTTAAGCGTGACCGTGACGAGTGTGTCTGTAACCTTCCGGGAGTAGTAGCAGGATTTGATACATTTAAATTAAAAAACTGTTGTTGTGAAAGAAAAAAAAGTTCACTGTATCCGACCCTTTACATTTAAAGGGAAACTTCACCCATTTCCATTTAGCTTTGTATCGTTAGAAACCCACTCATATTTTTGAATGGTCCTGCATCATTCCCTTATTTTCCCCTGAGACCGGAGAGATCCGTATCGATCTCTAACATGTCATGTTTTAAATGACGCAATATGACGATTTTTGCGTCATTTAAAGCAGGAAGTGTAAGAGGGGAGGATTCTCGTAAGACTAAACTCAGAGACTAGGACCCACCCCCTGGTGGGACCCACTGACGCTACAGACCTATTAGATCAATGCCAGTGGGTGGGACTTCAGCAGCAGAAACTTATATCCAAAGCATCTGAAGCTAAGCTAACAGACGCTGTGGAGAAAACTGAATTAACGACAATGGCGGAAGGTATTCGATCTGATATAGAAGATGGAGATTTCGAAGATCTGATGCTCGAATCAGATGTTCGTGGGCCCTAACAAACACCCATAGACACGCATAAACAGACAGAAAGACACATACACACTAACAAAGAAACTCGCACACACAATTAGAACCACACATGGCTAGCACACTAACAAACACAGGCACACTTACACAGACACACATGAATAGACACAATAAAAAACCTCCTGATTCTCCACCGGGCCAACTTTATTCAGAGTTATTTTCGTGCAAAACATCAGTATGAAGTGCTTAACTAGAGGAACCACACAACAGGAGGTAACCTGATACGATCCTTGGGTGTACAGTAGTGTTGGCTCGTTCGTCCGCGAACCGGTTCGAATGAACGAGTCTTTAGGACGAACGAACCGAACCGGTTCGTTTCTCTCGTTAGTTCGTTCGTCTCGTTCACCATTCGATTCACCGGAAACTCGACTGAACGAACGAACGGGTTTCCGGTAGCACTAACTCCACTGAGTCTGACTGACTCAGCTGAGAACCGTGCAATGGCGTGCATTCCATGATGCGATTTACCGCAACCGGAAACCAGGCTGAACGAACAAACGATTTGCGAACAACTCCTCCCAGGTCAGTCAAGTTTCCGGTAGCACTGAGTCTGACTGACTCAGCTGAGAACCGTGCAATGGCGTGCATTCCATGATGCGATTCACCGCTACCGGAAACTAGGCTGATTCGCGAACGACTCCTCCACCGAGTTTCCGGTGAATCGATTCACCGGAATCTCGACTGAACTGGGAGGAGTCGTTCGTGAATCGTTTGTCCGTTCAGCCTGGTTTCCGGTAGCGGTAAATTGCATCATGGAATGGACGCCATTGCACGGATCTCAGCTGAGTCAGTCAGACTCAGTGGAGTTAGTGCTACCGGAAACCCGAACGATTCGCGAATGACTCCTCTTTGCGAACTGAATCACGCGAACTGGGTAACGGAAACAAATCATTGAATCCACCACTAGTGTACAGCAGCTCAAGGGTACATCTCTGTGCTATGTCTGTGCTGACTCAGCTTCTGATGGGGGGGGGGACACTGTTAAGTTATTTAATTTTTATAAATATTATCATAGATCAACAGATGATCGTTCGGTTGCAACCCGGTATCACGCGATTTCGTGCTCATTGTCGCGGAAATTAATCGATTGAATCGTTTCCCAGAGCACCATTGTCCGACTTTTTTTTAAATTTTACAGAAATGTACAGAGTATTGCATACATTCATAACATTGCTCACAAGTTATTTCTTGTTGTTGATTACAGAGAATAAAAACGGTACAAGTGTACTGTACAAAGTACAAATCAGTACAAATCAATACTGTTCGTAACCAGCAAAACCGTAATACTACCCTTTCTGTCATTGTCCGACTTTTTACCCTTTAGTTATGTATAGACATTCCGATATTTCCGATTTCTTTCACAGGTCCGTGTCCTTTTAACTCACTAGCCTATAATTCCTGTTATCCTGCAAAGGTATGCAAAGTGAAAAAGGCTTGTCCACTTAAGATGTCTGAGAAAGCCACTGTCCGAGAAAGTGATCCATCTCTGACTCACATTCACTGCTGTCTGATTATTCCTCTACCATTCCTCCCCATCTGGGTGGTTCAAGAAATGTCCCTCCAACACACGGGTCAACAACCCTTGGAGATTGGAAGCTAAACGACACAGACAGCCTAGAACCCCTGTACAGCCTAGAATGGCCGTCACAGCCCATGTCACCTTGAATAGGTAAGTGTCCCTTTCGTACGCATCCATGATTCAGCTGTCGAAGCGTACAATAGGCAGTGTTGATTTAGAACTACCATATAAGGGAAGCTATCTTTCTGTTATAGGGGGTAGGATGGTTCCTTTAAATTGTAGCCCATCCCCCACGTCCAGCGGTAAGTCGATCATAGAGTCTCTGGAGGCAGTTATGTTCTTCACCAGACTCAAGGAGAGTGTTTCTATAAAACAGCCAGATGTTATCAAGTGCTTGAATAACACAACTCACTCAGCTGTAAAGTTGTTCCTCGGGACACTCGTGACACTGAGGACCGTAGGTTCATTCTCATAGGGACTCTGTCATAAATCATCCATACACAGCCTGTTAAGCCCTTTGAGACGGTAGCTGGGATTTACAAATGAAATGGAATTCAATCTAATTGAGCAGCACAGCCCCCACCTCCACAACCCCCACCACACCCTATCCAAGGAGAAGGATCCTTACACAGGGACTTACTATGTTGACAGCAGCACTTCCCCCTGATCCCCACCACACACCAAAACTACCACAGCAAAGCAGTCCCAAACCGGGACTCTCTCTAGGGAAAGCAGCACCACCCCACTACACCACCACCACACACTAGTACTACCCAAGAGAACGAGTCCCACACAGGGACTCGTTCTGTGGGGTGGCACAGCAGCACCACCCCGCTTCATTCCAACCCCATATTTCTAACATTAGACTATTTTTCCGCCAACCAATTTGTGTACAATTCACTCTGCTCTGAACCACTGAGCTTTGTCTTGGCAGCAGAATATATTAATGGCTGTGTCCAAGAGGGTTAATCATCTAAGACACTAGTGTAATGCCATGGTGTGTGGCGCATGAGTTAACACACAACTCAACAACGTGTCGTGCATTGGGGTTCAAAGAGGATCGCAACGTTACTTTGAGTCGTATACATGGGGATAAGATCTCCCCCCTCCTTTCAGCAAAACATACTTTTTAAAATCTAATAGCGGTTGAATTGAATCTGAAATAGGGCTTTCACGCAAATTGTAAGTATTTTCAAGCATAGCCAGCAGAGGGCAGACATGGCTAGGAGATGGCAGAGCCTGGATGAATGTTGCAGTTGAAAGCAATCCTGTCTAAAATAAAGAAGACATTATTGATACATTCCTTAAATAATTATTTAAACATCAGCCGATAAAGTATAGTTTTTGCATTATATCACATGAGCTAAAATCTCATTATATTCAAGGTTCTGCTGCCAATAACCCATTTGTTGATCAGACAGAACTGCTGTGATGGACTCATGAGATGATTTAAAATTCTGCAGACTTCAAAGAGTGAGAATGACTTCTTATCATTTCATGTAATTGTTGCTTAATAAATACATCTCAATATTCCCTGATAAATATGATATTTCCCCTCCCATCTATTTGTCTTTTATCAGTCATTTCTTATTTCTTGTTATTGCATTGAGCCTCTCATCTTAATTTCTCACACAGCTCTCTGTTCTTCTCTGGTCGAAGGATTCACATTGACACTCGTGAAATATCACGACCACGTCAAGCTGGAAGCTCCTTTCTGCCACCAATGCCATTATGTGTGTGTGTGTGTGTGTGTGTGTGTGTGTGTGTGTGTGTGTGTGTGTGTGTGTGTGTGTGTGTGTGTGCGTGTGTGTGTGTGTGTGTGTGTGTGTGTGTGTGTGTGTGTGTGTGTGTTAGTTTATGTATGAATGTGTGTGTTGGGGCCCGTCTGTCTGTGCATGTGCGTGTTGATGTGTGTGAGAAAAGTAGTGGACATTTGGGGGTGGGAGGGCTGCCTGTGTGTGTACTAGCCAGTGTGAACATTTCTGAAGCAGTGTGTACGTGGTGTTCCACAGGATTCGGGAGGGGAGTCGAAGTCCCCAACATGTGTGAGAGAGAGAAGAACAGGGCACGATGTGGCAGACAGAAAAACAGATGGGCCACAACTAGACTGTCTCGTTATAGTGGCACATTCCCTTCATTTTGTTCTGGTTCCTCCACTACTTTGAAGATTTCTGCTTTCAATTCTTTCCACATTTTAGGTGCAGTCTGAAGTGTAAACCTTTGAATCGTTTTTCATTACGATTCAAAATCAATTCCTTGATTCATTTGCATAAACTTTGAAGGACAGGAGAGGTGTGTAGGTGGAAGCTGTTTCTCACAGTTGGTGTCAACTTCAGTGTTATTTTTTTAATAGCCCTGTGTCACCTCTCATCCCTCTCATCCCTCTGTCTGTCTGTCTGTCTGTCTGTCTGTCTGTCTGTCTGTCCGTCTGTTGTTCTACTCTACCGATCCATCTTTCTATCTATCTATTTACATATCTTCCCTACCTATCTCTTTTCCTATCTGTTTAGTTATCACTCTGTCTTTATATTGGAATGTTTATCTATGCATCCATTTATCTACATTACTATTTGTAGATCTCTGTCTGTCTTGGTATGTCTGTCAATGCACATCAGCATGTCGCACTATCAAACCAATGACACTGTGCATTTGCAATTTAAGTTATGCCGTCTTTTCTGTCAAGCTGCATACATTACAGTGGATGTGGTGTCTAACCCCCCCCCCCCACCCCTCTCTTCCCATCCTCCAGGAGGGCAGCCGGTCAGACCAAGAGGTGCCTGTCTGTCCATTAAGCCGGTGGGGAAGGACTTCTATAAGCTCCTGGGAGAACTCCATGGAGAACGACATCAAGAAGGCACAGAGAATGGCGCTAAATCCATCTATCTATATATCTTTTTGTACGTCTAAATATCGGTCTGTCTGTCCATGGGTATGTCTGCCTAGGCACTTGTGCATGCACATGTAAGAGTGGGCATTCACAGCAAGAGGAAACGAGGTCCCCGTGGGCAGCGATAAGAACAAGCATTACTGAGAGCCAGAGATGTGTGATTCACTCCGTTCCTCCGATGTGAGCGGTATGTGAGTGCTCCTGCACATTCACACCAAATTTGTCCATGATATCCTGTTGGAATGATGGAGAATCTCATGGAAACTCCACAACTGATTGGCTGTGCTTGGCGTCAGAGCCAGGAAGTGATACCATGTATGTACGTACGTACCTCTCCATTCATAGCCCCGTCTGCTCCCAGTGCCGACGTGATGAGACAGTGTTGAGGTAGACCATCACGTGATCTGACACATACATCCAATACTTGCTGCAGGCGGATCTCTTCCAGTTCAGTCAGACACCCCATACATATAGTCATTTCATTTAATTGTATTTGTTGTATTTGGATGCCCTTATGATGTGTGATACTGTGATATATTGGATACTCATCTTTATTTCTCCCTTAAAGCTAATATATGTCCTATAGTAATACTACAATCTAATTTGATTATTATTTTATGTTAAATGATGATTGGTTGCGAAAGATAGTTTTTTAACATTAATAAATAGAGATACACTTTATTTAGCAGCCAGCACCTGCCCGTAACTTTTCTTAATACCACTCTCTGGCAATATGCCGCTGTCTATTTGTGGAGTACAAATTTGGCCAAATATGCCATGGTACAGCTTTAATGAGTTGAATGATAAACATGGACCTGTTAACATAGGTGTGTGTGTGTGTGTGTGTGTGTGTGTGTGTGTGTGTGTGTGTGTGTGTGTGTGTGTGTGTGTGTGTTTTATGTGTGTTTTAGGGTTGCTTTATAGCAATAGCCAGAATATCCGGTCTGTGCCAAGGGCAAAAACTGCAAATATGTACACAATCTATTTTAAAATCGGTTTAATAATTCAGAAGGCGAGAGATTCAGAAGGACGGAGTCTGGAATGCAGAAACCTGTCTGTGAATGTCTATATCCGTATATCTGTCCGTCTGCATTTGCACCCCCGCAGGATTTACATTGTCGTGACTCCATCCTTCAGAGCCCTGCCTCTAGATCTCCGGAAACATGCCTCGAGATGGAGAAGGAGGACGCTACATCCGCGTGATCATCGCAGGACCACCAATCACAGGCAGCAGGATCACCAATCACAGGCAGCAGGATCACCAATCACAGGCAGCAGACTGAAGGCACGGTGTTCCCTCTCGTCACAGCGCGGGGGCGGTGAGTGCAGCGATGCCCTGCGCCGCCGTATAAAGAGAGCGCAGAGGAGAGGAGATCTCAGGGCAAAGCAACCAGCTCACAATCAGCATCAGCACCACTCTAAACGCGAGGGCAAAGCCAAAAAAGGACCAACAACCATGGTGCTTATCTGGACCCAGTTTGGTGTAAAAAACAAGAATGTCAACTGCAAAGTACGAGTTATGCACCGGGATGACAGCTCCAGCTCAAACTCCTCTTCGTCGGGGGTAAGTTGAACACATTCTGTTTAATGAATTCTGTTTAGTTTTCCACTTTCACTGTCATTTTAATTGCTATATATTTTGCATATTTTCTGGTTAATTAAATAGGTTTGGGGTGTTGTAATCCAACTTTATTAATATAGCATATATAGTATATAGCATATACAGTAATGCTCTGAAAGTGTTATAATTGCAGTAGAAAATCTATGAATGAATGCCTCGAGTGTGCCGACGCTGTTTCTGAGGAATAACTCGGATGCAGAGTGTTTGGCAGAAAAAGGGAGGGCCATGGCTTTGGAAGATACCGACAGCGATTGAGTGGTTTACAGACAACTAATGTGCTACTTCGGCTTGATATAGACTTATTTGCATTGACAATGAATGACACAGAGACTGTTGACTATTTCTCAACCATGATTTGACAAGTCCCATATCCAACCAATATCACATGATAACCATAATGAGAAATGAGACAGATGAGAAAAATGTAAAACAGAATGAGCATTTGGACTGAAAGTGTATTCATGATACATGTAAAAAATCTGATCATCCTATCTTGAAGCTTTTCAAAATTGTATCATCAAAGACACTGCATTTGCAATGGCAATTGAAGTTATGCCTTTTAAATCTTTTCTGTCAAGCTGCATACATTACAGTGCATGTGGTATCTAACCCCTCCCCCCTCTCTCTTTTCCCTTCCTCCAGGAGAGCAGCCGGTCGGACCAAGAGGTGCCCTGTCTGTCCATCAAGCCGGCGGGGAAGGACTTCTATAAGCTCCTGGGCGTGCCGGCCGACGCCAGCGAAGACGACATCAAGAAGGCCTACAGGCGGATGGCGCTGAAGTTCCACCCGGACAAGAACAGCGACCCCGACGCAGAGGACAAGTTCAAGGAGATCGCGGAGGCCTACGAGATCCTCACTGACCCCAAGAAGAGGGCAATCTACGACCAGTATGGGGAGGAAGGTGAGAGAGGGGTGGTGGTGGTGATGATGATGAGTGGTTCGAGTTCTACTGTTTCTAAAGGCTGTAAAAATGATTAACAACAAAAACCTTTTATCTATTCCCTATTCCCGTGCTGCATGGGGTGTTAAATCATCTATTAGCATGTTTGGATTGAATGTAGGAATTGCTGCTCTAGTGTGCATCATTTAGGTTTAGCACTTAAGTCATACATTGGGAAGGTTTACAGATCAGATCGCTGAGTTCATTGGGAGTCCCTTAGTGAAATGGAACTGATCAATAACCCCCACCTCCTTTGTCCGTGTTGTTACAGGTCTTAAAAATGGTAACAGCACGTCAATGGCGAGCCACGGCAATGCCCACCGCAGCGGTTTCCAGGGCGATGCGCGGGCCACCTTCTCCACCTTCTTCCACGGCTCCGAGAGCTTTGACATCTTCTTCGGCTCCGACGTGGACAGCAGCAGCAGCGGCGGCGGCAGCGGCAGTGACGATGACGCCTTCAACCCCTTCAGCCGCTTTGTCTTCACCCAGGGGGGCGGCGAGGGGGGCCGCAGGGGCCGGCGCCGCCGCCTTCAGGGCCTTGCCGTGGTCCATGACCTCCTGGTCAGCCTGGAGGAGGTGTTCAGCGGCTGCACCAAGCACGTCAAGATCAGCCGTAGCCGCCTCAACCCCGACGGTCGCAGCCTGCGGTCGGAGGACAAGGTGCTGGACGTGGTGGTGAAGAAAGGTTGGAGGGCGGGCACCAAGATCACCTTCCCCCGCGAGGGTGACGAGACGCCCAACAACACGCCCGCTGACCTCACTTTCGTGCTGCGCGACAAGAAGCACGTGCAGTACAAGCGGGACGGCTCCAACATCGTGTACACGGCTAAGATCACCCTCAAAGAGGTGCGTGTTTACCCTCCGTCTACCCTCAGACCATACATGGTGCAGGAAGGGGTTGGTGTAGGCTGTAGACACCACACAGCTTATGATGAAATACACAAGGAAATCATTGGATGGGGGTAGGGGAGACTGAAATGGAGGCTTTATATAATACAAACCACTTAGTGACACCCACTCAGAAGAGGTTTGGATCAACGACTTTGCCTCCGTTATGTAAACTCACAACTAATAAGTCAAATAGATGACCCGAGTAAAGGTAGATTTGGTAGGTTTGAATTGTTCAGTGAAGTTCAGAATGCACCTGAGGATGCCATTGTTAAAACAGACCTGCAATAGAGAGAGGCTGTTGGCAGTCAGCCAGCCTCTGCTACCTCCCTGGCCCCTGCAGGCTGAGAGAGAGAGGGACTATATTTAGCTTTGGTGCTCACCGCCCCCTCTTCTCTCTCCTCCACTACACCACAGACTCCTCTGCATTCAGTCTCTCTGTCACAGAGAAAAGAGCTCCTCCATCTTCTCTATGGAGCATGTCCTCCCACGCACACACAGGAAGTGGAGCGCAGAGTAACAATAGATGCTTGCATAACTGAAAGAAATAGATATGACAAATCATGCAGGCATTCGGTTCATTTACAAATTTGATATTTTTCTTTTCATATTGTTTCTCCAACACTTACTGATAGATATATCATTCAGCAGTACTAATCTTATACGGCTCTTTTATTTTCTTCTTTCCTCCAGGCTCTCTGCGGATGCACGGTCAACGTGCCAACGTTGGACAACCGCATGATGCCGCTGCCCAGCAGTGACATCATAAAGCCGGGCTCGGTGCGGCGCCTGCGGGGGGAGGGCCTGCCACTGCCCCGGACCCCCGCGCAGCGGGGCGACCTGCTGGTGGAGTTCCAGGTCCTGTTCCCAGACCGGATCCCACCCCAGTCCCGGGAGATAATCAAACACAGCCTAGCCAAGTGCTAAGGTGCTAAAGGAGGGAATCATGATGAGGAGTCACGTGTGTGCTGAGAGTTCATGCAATCGCAGCCCTTGTCTGTAAGGTGCTGGTGTCCTGATCAACCAACCACAAGCCTGTCTTATTGTGTTTGGGATGAGACGGCAGTGAGACCGAAGGGCTGACTTGACTTTTGGCGGGGATTACGTGAGAACAATGATGATGATGGTGAAGATAATGAGGTCTGACTTTTTAATAGACGAGAGATGATGATTCTACTGTTGCACTTTAGGCATGCTTGAAACACAACCCAACAGAGGGTTGGAGGCCCCCAGCAGAATGGGTCTTGGGTAGTCTGAGGTCTATAATATTCCACTGACTCCATACTAGCCTTTCCTCTTGAAACAAAAGGACATTTATATGTACTGTTATACTTGCAGGAATATACCTGGTTCCTACAACAGTTTGCAATTCAGCTCTTGATTTATATGTCTACTTCGATCTATATATAGATCGATATAGACTCTTATATCATGCCTGAGAGGTAAAACGGTATGAGGTTTTCAAAGTTATATGGTGTTCATATGACAGATTGTTTACATTGAATTATTACAATAACAAAAATGTACTTGTGTACAAAGAAGTTTATACATTGTCTCTAAGAGAGATGCATATCTGTCAAATGTTCTATTGAATCATTTGAAATGTTTATATACTCTACAATGATGAGCCTTTGAAGTAATATACATTTATATGGATGTAAAGCATGTAAAACAAATATATTAAATCATATTAAAAAATGCCGGTATACCTGTACTTTTTCTCACCATGAAATACATAAGCCATGAGCCAATGGTAGGACCCAATGATTCTATATTACGGTTAAACTTTACTTTGATAGTCACAGTATCAATCGACCAAGCCATCACCAACCTATCAACCAAGTAACAATTGAGAGGAAATGGATTATCAGTAAATATCAACGTTGCCTAATTATACTGTCAGTTGACTCTCAATCGACATGTCAACAATGTGTGAGTTGACACTCAATAAGGTTATCAAGAACAATTTCATATATATTCTATTTAGTTTAACTGGTTATTAACATGTTGATTACATACATACAATTTAGTTAAGTGAAAACTCCCAGCCATCAGACAGTTAGATAACACTTAAATTTAACATATATGGTCTTCATAACCTAATTTAGGGTCAATTTACAGAATTTGGACAAATCAAGGGAGTGTCTGCTAACAATTAACTGAGCAAATGGTTATACTAAAGCATTGGTCGCCAACCCGTTGATCGCGATCGACTGGTCGATCTTTGAGGCTTTCCATGTAGATCCCGAAAAAAAAAGAAAAGAAAAAAAAAATCTTTTTCATAATACATTTTGCAAGCACATCTCTCTCACTCTCTGGAGGCCATTTACCAGGAGTAAAAAAAGTATATCGACGAAAACGACATCCCCATTAATAAACTAGTTGCCATTAGGCTACTACTGATGGGGCCCCGGCAATGCGAGGTGTGCGGGCAGGTTTCATAGCGCTGTGCCTTAATGACCCCAAATTTCCTGCATTCATGGATTATCACTGTTATCCATCAACAGGCCTTGGTTGGGAAAGTCTTGAACTTTTCCCATGTCATGACACTGGTGGTCAAACTGATAAACTCGATTAGAGTGAAAGCGCTTCAGCACCGCTTATTCAAGGCGTTATTGGATGAGCTCGATGCCGCATACGGAGACCTACTTCTCCACGCTGAAGTCCGGGGGTTGAGTCGCGGCAAAGTGTTGTAGCGATTTGTTGACTTGCTGACTTTTTTGTCAACAAGGAACGAGGAGCACGAGGAATTGCCGATGATGCGTGGCTACTGGATCTCGGCTTTTTGACCGACCTAACGGCAGAACTTAACACACTCAACAACGAGCTGCAGGGAAAAGACAGACACCTGCCCCACATGAGTTGTGCAGTGAATAGGTTCAAGGCCAAGCTGGGTGTTTGGACCACACACCTAAAGAACAAGAGGCTGACCCACTTCCCAAACTTGGAGAAAATGTCACACGCCATTAAAAAAAATGATTTTTTAACCCTGAGTAGAACTGTGCCGAGCTGGACAAAGTGACAACTGAGTTAAATCGGAGTTTTGTTGAGTTAGACGTCATGGAAGTTATTGTTGCATTCCTCTCAAACCCATTTCTGCACATTGATATAGAACAGGTAGCAGACAGACTCCAGCAGGTATTTGCTTTGCCAAGTGGAGTTGACATGGAGATGGTTGATTTGCAAAATGACATAGTGCTGAAAAACAGATCAAGGGACAGGGACTTTTGGAGACTGGTCAGCAAAGAGAAGTATCCTCTCCTCACTGCATGTGCACTAATAGTGAGTGCCTAATTTGGATCTACTCATCTTTGTGAAATGGCGTTTTCACAAATGAAAATAATCAAATCAAAGTACAGGAGCCGTCTTACAGACCAACACCTCACTGACTGTCTCAGGCTGGCTGTCTGTAGCTATGAGCCAGACTTCAAGGCACTCACTGACAGTATTCAGTCACAGCCACAGCCATCACACTAATTTGAGTAACATGACTGCAAGAGTTTTGCCTTTAGATGGCGTTGTAGGGTGATGCTGCTTTAGATAGGACATGGCGCTTACTTAATTGCACTGAGAATTTTATTAATACACATTACAGTTCCACTTTCTAAAATGTGAAGCATACATTTGTTAACTTCCATGTGGTTATTGGGTAAGCAAAACAGTTAATTACACTTCAATATCTGTCCACTGCAAGTCTGTATATTTTGTGTGTGTGTTGTGGTACAGTTGTACAATATTATAAATGGGAAATAGGGCACATGGCTTTATTTTTTGTTTCAGTTAGTTTTGATTGATTGCATTAAAAAAAAAAGCTGAACAAAGAATTACAAGTAATTCATACAATTAGACTCAATAAAAGGCCTTTCATTGGAAATACATTCTGCGCTGTCTGTTTTTTCTCAAGTCTTCAATAGGTAGATCTTGCCTTTCACACAGGTCGAGGTCAGAGATCTTGGGCTTAAAAAGTTTGAGTCACATAGTCTGTACTAAAGGATTACTCAATTCATAGCGGTAAAACGAGTAATCCCCAACATTATTGCGTAACTAAATGTCGCCTCCGGGTGGGCTTTGTTGGTAGCACCTCACTCGTGGATAATCTCAACATAAAAAAGTTAGATACAGGTCTGAATTCTCTAATTGGGGTTCTGCCAATTAGAACAACCGATGTAAGCCTCACAACAGGGCTCGTACATCCCCATTCCTCATGGAATTGGTTCGTTGGCCATTCTGAGCCTTGAGAGAGTTGAAGCGATGTGATGTTCGGAGGTACCAGCATTAGTTCGTAATTCGGAGAGAGGAAATCGAGAGATGCTGTACAAAGGCATACTATCTGTTGGGAGAAAATGAAGCAAGTTGGATTCCAAGATCAGCAACATGTCAGTGTTTGCAACTCTCATCCAGTCAGAGGGAGGCTTGAGGAACAGGCTGACAAACAGTCTGACTAGTGCACATTGATTGACACGACCGACCACCTGCGCACAGTCAACACTGCAAATCTCCACAGCGATAACTAAGTTTATAAACATCAGCCCGAATGTCCCCTCGTATGAAATGTCGACAGTGGGTGTTGCATCAACAAACCTACACGACGCTTTCCCCGTGACCACTCTGACTATCCTTATCCTGTCGCTCATACCCTGTGTGCTCATTCTGCTGCTGCTCAACTGTCTGTTCCTGGCCTACAAACTACTGAACATCTCCAGAAACAAAAGACAGACCCACCAACAGGACTCCGAACAAATGCTGCTCCACTCGTGCGTCTCGACTCGCCACCGGGTGGCTCGGATCACCGAAGAGCCCTTCTTCCAGAGTCAGGGCAGGAGAATGTCCACCTCCATGTCAGAGCCGACTCTGCCTGGACCAGTGACCTCGTCGAGGACCTCATCCAAGGAGAATGTCCCTGGGGAGCACGGCCTACGGTTCTTGAGACCAGATGGGGCCACTGGAACCGGGTCAGGGTCCCTGACGGCGCCCAGCACCATACTAGCGAACTCTGCTGCGTCTGGCTGCCCCTCCAGGGTGCATAGAAACGTGAAAACAATCAACAGGAATAAAGTGGATTGGTGTAGAAGTGCACGTCTCTTGTGGCAGTTCAGCGATTCAGACGTGGACACGAGATCAGACCACGCACCGCCCAACTCTCCTGCAGTAGTAGACTCACAGGACCAACCCTCAAAGGTAACACCTTGTAAAAGATACCACTGTAATAATACAGTTCTCATGATGCATGACTTGAGTTTTGCAATTTGTGTATGTGTGTCACTTTTAATTTGAAATGAGATTTCTTGCACAACCGTAGCCTTCATTAAAAATAAAAAAACAATAAAAAAGTATTTAGCCTATATATATTTTACATTGTTTTCTTATTGTAAATGTTTCTGTTTTTCTATGTTTCTTGGCTTGCAGTACTTGTGGCCTACATTCTTACGCTATCTTCAGTTGTTTGTTGTTGCTTGCACCAAACACCAAGACTAATTATTTGTACGTGTAAGACTTACTAGGCAAAAAAGCAAATTCTGAATGAATAGGATGAGCTATATAGACCTATCAGATCTTTAAAATAACCTTATAGGAAAAGAAATGTACCCTTTTTTACTATGTGGTTTCACGTCTCGTAGCAATTTCCCAGTTATTTTGGTGTACCCTTTACACCACAATAACCTAAAATAAAGGGTTGTTTGAAGAATATAAGCCCTCATTGTGATGCTTTGAAAATGTTATTGTAAAATTATTCATTTGATTTGAGGAGGTCTGACTGCAGGACCTTGTCTGTTTCATGTATCTTGGATGTCTGTTTCATGTATCTTGGAGGTCTGTTTCATATATCTTTGAGGTTAAACCTTCTCTTACGTTGACAGGTGACCAAGAGTCTAGATCTCATCAGACACAGCAGCAATCAGGAGTCTTTGGCTGATATGAACGAGAACCTCCGCCCAGTGCTGCGTCTGTTTGACAAGATGGAGCTGGAGTGTGAATACCAGCTCCCCGACACCTCAGCCCGGAGGAGGTCCTCCTGCCTGAGTTCCTCCATGGTGGGCCCAGGGCTGGACAGCGACTTTGGGGCCAGTGCAGGTACTCCAGGCCAACAACGTGTGTGTGATTGAGAGGGTTGTATGTATGGCAGGTTGATATGCTTTTGGTTTCAGGCGTGTCCCTGCGCATCGTGTCAGCGGACAGTGACGACCTGACCAATGGGGTGATGGCGGTGGCCCTGGAGTGGGACTACTACGACCCCTGCTACGTCCAGCAGAACGGCGTGCCAGTTCAGAAGCCCGGCCGGCCCTCCATACACTCCAAACAGTACTGGGTCTGAGGGTCCTAGAAACCTCCTCCTAGGAGATATGCTATGTTTTTAATGTTTTATGTCCTAATTTATTGTATTTAATTTAGTTAGAGAAAAACCTCCTTTCGTACACTTCCACATCTTAAGTGTTTCTTTCCTCACGTCCACAACCTTAATTTTGCAAATCGAACACTCTTTGAATCACAAATTAATTTGTTATTTTCACTTAAAATATCAGAACATTTAAAGCCATTCTATTCACTATTTACTATTGTTCTTATTTCTTATTTTTAATTCACAATTTCACCCTTCAAATGATCCCACATCACGTTTGTACACTTCCACTATCAAGGTTAATTTGCACAACACGGATCATATTTTAGATGAGCTGATTTTACACTTTGTTCAATAAAGATTATACACAGCCACCTCGTTTTGATCTCTGGGTTGATTATAAACCCAATTAGAATTTTTTTTTAATCTTTTGACCGAATGTCAACATTCTCTGTGACAGTGAAAGATTCCAGTAGAAAAAGTTGAGCAAAACAAAACATCAACACGTATTTACAAAGGCTCGGAGGCAGTGCTATCAGAAACCTTACTGTTTCTAATAGCACTTTTGTTTCTTAAGAAAGATTTTCAATTAGGTCATTTTGACTCCTATTTTGATATCAGTCACGACGGTTTCAACAATGCGATTCTTTCATTGCATATTAAACATAAACATACCGCAGACCCAGCTCTCTCCACAAAGAAAAACTGTATTCTTTCTTTCTTTCTTTCTTTCTTTCTTTCTTTCTTTCGGACATGTTCAGTTATGATCTCTTTTGAGTATGGTATCTAGTTTGGTTGAGTGACGAAAAGGATGGAGATTTTTGACTTTGTTTGAAGTTGTCCTGACGAAGAACCACTTCAGGCCCCATTGTCCAATAGAATTTTTTTTTTTTTTGATGATGATTGTGGTAAACTAGGTCAGATTATTTAATAATCTACAAATGCAAGGTAAAGTTGAATTGACACAGTTGCTTATTTATTGTTTATAGAATCTGAGCTCAGATTTATCTGCGAGCCATATGCAGTCAACGAAAGAGCCATATTTGGCTTGCGAGCATATGTTCTGACTGAGTGTTGGTGACCACTGCTTTGAACCTATTTGAAAGGGGAGCAAGGAGTTATTATAGCTGGTAGAATCCCGCTGAATGCGATGTTGATGGATAAGAAAGGTAATAGTTTTCCTACGTTATTATCCATTATTATTCTGTGCACCAATTTACTCCTACGTATTTATTTTTATTTTCGAAGGTGCTTATTGACGTAAAATATCGACAGATTGGGAAATTTACTACGTTTTGTATCTCTTTAGCAAATTACTCTTAATAACTGAACTCAGTTCTGATTGGAGAAATAAATTTAAAATGGTATTCTCAACTTCTATTTAGTAGATTTAACCCCAATGTAACTGGTATGAGCTTACAAAAGCACTGCCTCGCCCTCTTCAGTGATGAAACGAGTCAAATTGCAAAAGAAACCCCAACAAAACTGTATATTGTGCATGGACGGACAGCAGGGGTGCCCACACTTTTTCGGCTTGAGAGCTACTTTCAAAATGAACAGGTCAAAAGGATCTACCTACATAAAAATAATATATATACACATATTTATTTATGCATACTCCGATGACTTGCACTGAATGGAATCAGCCAGGGTTGCATAGTCCAAGCTGCTGGTAGTCTCAAGCAGGCTTCCAAAGGACCATCAGTCATGATGGAACAGCATTTTAAATTATTAATCTGCATGTGGGAAAAGGCTGACTGGCATAAATAAGTAGAGCCAAATAATGCAGTCAAGGAGGTAGCAAATTTCGTCATATTCGGATACTTTTGCTTTTGGAGTAAATGCCAAAATTGTCTTTGAGCCCTGGACTTAAGCTCAATTTTCGTCAATCAAGAGGTAAATGCCATAGAGACGATGGCCTACTTGAAGACAAATATATATTTATTTTTTTGGAATGTCACGCCATCTACCCGCACAACCTTGGCAGTACCCTCTTTTGCCAGCGATGGTGCTCTCCTCTGTGTCTTGGAGCTTGGGCGGCCGGAACTGGAGGGCGACAGGTGGCGGAGACATGTTTAAAATAAACACGGCTAGCATAGCATGCTAGGTCACTAGCTGCGTTAGCGATGGTGCAACAAGACTCGATGAGGTCCCTTTTCATTTAGTTCTGCGATATTAAAGAGCTAGTCAGTTGTGCTGTACTGTATCTATGCGCCCGAAAATTAAAGGCAAGAAAACACTGATCATGACCTTAGCTCGGATACAGAAGAACAAAGTGTGAAGCTCCACTTGGTGAGTGTTTGTGTAATTGGCCGTTTTAGTGATAAGTTGCTAAGGCTACACGCTATCTGACGTTAGCCCGGTGCTATCCTCTGATGCTAGCTTCTAACGCACCGATACGGTTTACGTTTGGGGGTCGACGGGTTAAATCAATACACATTTTTTTCTTGTTTTTTACTCTGATCCCCAACGTAATGGAGAATAAATGTAACTTTTCCATTACTCTGTATTGAGCGTGGAATAAACCACCATCTACATCCATCACAGTCCTCAGCTACAGCATATCGTTATTGTATTATATACTGGACCGTACGTTGTTATCAGGGTTGATTCTACTGTATGCATGTCGTGGTTGTTTGTAAATCCTTGTGAAAATACGCGATATTTAATAAATTAATTTATTTGTGTTTAATGCATATAAAATGTATTGCGGTGCTGTCAGTGTGGATACATTTCAATTCTGCGCACTTGCGATTTAGTGTGTGTGCAGTGTTCTCAACTCCTGGTACAAAATGCTGGGCAATGAAGTACACATTAAATTCCTCACTGTTAGTTTCACTAAGCTTTAACTGCATAATAGATGCGGCCACCAAACCATTTATGATTCAATAACTTTTTTTTTTTTTGGTCATTTGGACGCACAGCAGGTTGTGACTGTTACCCGGAAGCTCCTCTAGCCATGAACACATGAACATCTAGGACGGTGCTCAGTGGTGTTATTGCTGTATATTCTCTTCTCGGCGTGCTTTATCTCTAGTTTTCTTTCCCAAACACAAATGATCCCAGTATATCCGAATTATGATCTAATTGAAATATGTACTGGTACTCCTATCCTATATGGAAATGCAAATCGACATGTCTTGTAAAATAGAATACCAAAGTTTTCCATTGAATTAAAAACCTGTTCCCAGTTGAACGCAGCAATTATTTTGTTGTATTTATAAGAAGGAAAATGTGTTCCAGATATACAATGCATGACAATGAAGATGAAAGTAGTACTGTGGATTTAGGAATGACCTGATTTGATGTTAAACATTTGGGTTATAATTAAAGCGAGTAAAATATATCTTTTACCTAATATGTTAACTTTTGTTCATGCTGAGCACCCGATATACCCAATGATTCAATCACCATGGGTTTCAGTGGCTGGGGTTAGTGTTGGATTGTTATAATCAAAATTACACTGCAGCCTAGGTCTATGGCTAATTAGGACAAATGGGGGGGGTAGGGGTGGACTTAAATTGTGACCACCTGAGGAGTCTCAGAACTCTCCTTTTGTGGGACACCACAGGTGATCAGGGAGCATCAACCATAGTACTGTGCTTAATCAGAAAGGTAGGACTAGGACATGGGACTAGTTTGCGAGGAACCTGTCACATGTTACGGACACACTTGGAGGATGAATACTGCTAGCTTTATGGACTGAACATCAGTGTTCAAATTCAGAGATGTTAATCACTTTTTGCTTTGACAATTGTATCATCAAATATAATTTCAAATATATAAATTTGGTCACATGAAATAACAATAATAGTGTTATGAAATAATAACATTGACTGCATTTCACGAAACTGCATTGAATACTTGTGTTATCCAGACTTTAATGCAAGTCTTCCCTCGGATAATTGAAGGGATGAAATTGACCTGGTATGTTTTTCTTGTCTAGGTGAGTTCCCTTCCAGGCACATCGGCCAATGTCAGTCTGACCTCGAGACCTCTGCTCTCAACTAGCATGAAAATGGCTAACTCTGAAAAGGCAGAGGGATTTGTGGATGCTGAAAGCCTCACGGAATGCCTTGACAACACAGAAGCCGCCGTCAACGCCTCCCTCCAAGAAGACCAGGACGCAATCCTCAAAACAGAGACCACGACCACCACCAGCTCACCGACGAGGGACAAGGAACTGGACAGCGCCTCCCAGACGGAGGGCGAGCCGGGCCTGCTCTCCATGCCCTGCCTTATGAAGGAGCTCCGCAGGGACTCCCCGGAGTCCCAGCCGGCCTCCACCGGGAGCGACAAACCGGCCTCCCGCCATGTTTACGAGAGCGACTCCTCCAATCCCTGCATGCTCTCCCCATCCTCCAGCGGCCACCTGGCTGACTCAGACACTCTCTCCTCGGGGGAGGACAGTACCGACTCCCGAGTGCCCAACCAGGGAGAAGGCAACATGGAGACCGGTGCGGATCCAGCGCCGACCGGAGAAGGGAAAGCACGGCCAGTGTTGGTCGGGGGGAGGAAGTCTCGGCGAACACGCTCAGAGAGTGAGATGCCCAGCAACGCCATGGCGGCCAAAAAGAACCGCTGCCAGCACATGGGGGCCGCGGTGGGCGGAGTGCCAGAGAAGCAGACCAACGGAAAGCTGTCCAAGGTGAAGGGTCACCGCAGCCAGAAGCACAAGGAGCGCATGCGCCTCCTCAGGCAGAAGAGGGAGGCGGCGGCGAGGAAGAAGTACAACCTGCTGCAGGACAGCAGTACGAGTGACAGCGAGCTCACGTGCGACTCAAGCACCAGCTCCTCTGAGGACGAGGATGACGACACCTCGGGGGGGAGCAAGACTATCAACACAGACATCCCAGGTAACCGCCCAGAACACAACACACACCTGCTGTACCCATAGCCACTCTTCTGCTCACTAAGTACTGCTGTATGGAAGTTAAACGCATCATGCTACTTGTATTTATGGATGGTAGAGTTTACATATGGTTTATAAACTATAATTTGCCATACATTCTGGCCAAATTCTTTAAAGATGACATTAGTTGCACAAATTTAATTTTTCTAGGATTGGTCTTGTGAATCTAGGCAAGCCACCTATCAAAGCTTTCGGTATCATCGTTTGTGAACCCTCTTGTTTATATTTAAGTTGTCGTTCATTTTCTGTCATCAATATGCACATTTCCATTGAGAAATCCATAACCCCGATCATTTGTTTAGTGTTTTTCGTTGGAACCATGAGTCCAGGTTGTCTGCATGCTGTGTAATTCATGTGACTTCTCCTGAAAGGTTTTCCAAGGTAGCCTAACCTATCCACTGACGGTGTACTATGAGGGAGACACTTTATTCTGGCCTATTGCTGCCGGCTTCTGTATGATGTCATCGTGAGCCTCTCATGGTGAGCCTCGTGTGCTCGTAGGCTGACGTGCGGGTCTATGTGAAGCTCCACTCTCTGTATGACTAAGAGGAAATATGATCTGAGATGGAAAAAACTACAGTTGTTCAGATTTTGACTGGACTACCTTTTAGTAAGAGTTGCGATTTATATCAATCCATGGAAAGTCTCTGTTGGTGTCTCCTCAAAATGTAGTCGGGTCATAGTTAACTTGTTTTCATTACAAAGGTTGTTTTTGAGTTTTTTCTGAGGCTTTTTAATGTGGTAAACTGAACATAAATAGGTTCTACAGCACATGTCTAACTGGTTCCCCCCCACATTAATATATTTACATCATTTGGGAATCTGATTGATGCTGAAATATATATTTTATATTTTATTTTAAGGCTGGTTATGTACGATTCTATGTGTGCATCTATTTAGCTTATCACTAACTAGTTTCACTGAATATGTATTATTAAACGACCAGGTTAATCCTGGAACAGTGCAAGTTTAAATGAACAGACTTTGTAATTACTATAGCTCATGTTAACTGACCCATTAGGGCAGCTGGCCCTTCCCTTTTTTAAGTGGTGTCCAAAGTATTTTGCTCAAGCTCTTTTTGTTTGACATCTTTTGGTTACAGGGATATTTGAAGTCCCTTATGTCTCAAATGACCCTTACCCATTATTTTCCTTTTGAATGGACACACTTTAACTTGTTCTTGAGGCTCTATATTTTTTGAATTAGCTCTTGTCTGCATAGTTTATACCCCCCCATGGTAGGTTTTATATTGCCTAATTTAAAGTGGTTTATGATTCAACCAATACATCACATGAAGGTTTTTATGGTTCATTTACATTACTCAGCCACATCTACTTCAAAGTTTCACCACCTAAATCACCATCTTCGAGACCATAATCGCCTGAGAAACCGTCCTCCACCATAACGGATCAGTAGATCAAGAAATGTTATCAACCATTCTTGCATTCCGCACCAAACATTTCTTTTGACGGCTACAACTGCATGGCGTAGTATTTCATCAGCATGACAGAGTAAATCTGCACGTCACCACCAAAAACAAACTCGACCAACCACCAAACTTAATCTCTCTCTCTAAAACACAAAATCGAAAAGCGTCCACCGCCGCAGCATGAACCGGTGCTACTGTGTTGTCTTACGGGCCTCAATGTCTTTAAAGCTGCCTTCCGCCGCGACGCCGAGAGGTCCAGAGTGGGCTCGTGGGACAGGAACAACATCGGCAGCGTGCTGGAGGAAGCCATGACGCGCTTCGCCGTCATGCAGCGGCAAACCGAGGAGCGCTTCCGCGTCTGGATGGAGAAGCTCACGCGGCTCGACTCTGACGACGAGGACGACACGTCAAAGCGCTCGAGCGACGCCCAAGAGGGGCGCGGCCGCAGCCACCGGCCGCGCCCTCACGGACGGCGCCCCTCCCCTCCGAGCTCTTTCTTGCCGTCGTCGGAGTCAGCAGACACAATGGCGGCGTACATGATGGAGCGGGGAAACCGCAGCCCTGCGCCCAATCCTGTAAACAACAACAATAGCCCCCTGATGCCCGAGGGGCTCTCTCAGAATGGGAACCTGGCCGGGTCAGACCCGGGCTTTTTGAATGCTTAAATCATTCTTTTTTCTTCTTCTGGACTTGTGTTGGTTTACAGACTTGGATAGGAGTTTCAGAACTTCATCTAGGCTCGTGTGATACTTTTTTAGCTTGAAAGTGTACCTGTGGGTATTTTTTATTATGATTGATTTATTATTATTAGTCTGTCTCACATATATCTGCATAAATGGGCTTTGGATGTTCATTTTGAAAGACTTGCTACTCAAACCTGAGGCCCAGTGCGTCCATTGGCACTGAAACACTGTGAGAACTGAGAAGTAATTTAACTCACCAGTCCGCTGAAGTACCCTTTCTTCTTAAAATAGGATCCTGGCTGGCATACGATTGACATGACTTGGCATAAATAATCCGGGTCTCAATGTATGTGTTGGATATTGCCTAATTTAAACATTTCTTATATATGAAAAAACGCAAAGTGGTATGTAACTAATACATAATGTGCATTACATATTCGGTGCAGCCAATATTGCAATGCTAGGTAGGGTGCTGTTACCTTATAGCATGTGCCTTGCAAAGAAAAGATTGCTGGAATTGATGGTACACCATAGTGGTATTTATGACTCAGGCATGTGGTAATGCATTATCATCTTGCATTTTAAATGTATGTCTGCACTCTTAAGTGGTCTAACATGTTCTCCATTCCTGATGCATAGCTTTATTTCACAACATTTAGGAAAATAATCTTCCTCCAGCAATACTCTAATCTAAACAAATCCTTGCCTTGTTTTTTTAAACATAGCCGGCCGTTAGGCAGTTACATTACATGGTTTTAATGACACTTATTTCCCTAAACTGATTGCTTCTGTGTTTACTCTGCTGCATTGTGTGCAGTGTTTATGAAGCCAGTGAGGGAGAAATGTCTTCCAATGTTTTTTAGCTTTTTGATTTGCCAACAAAAAGGACATGATTGGTATTTGTTTCGTGTTCTCTTCAGGTGTTGGCATATCCAGAGCCTCAAAACCAGATTAGAATGCTTTCTGGCACTGGTGTGCCGTTGGTCAGTGTGGCTTGAGTGTTGCTTGGAATAATGTTGCCTTTTTGTTTGTTCTCTGGATTAATACTAAAGGTCAAATGTTTATAATTGGATTATGTGAAATGCATTGGGAAAGACAAGAGATCCACCAAACCATGTAATAACTGACCAATCCAGTGTGTCCAAGAGACTTCACTACCTTTGTGGTACAGTTTATATTTAAAATGCTACCTAATGTTGCACAAACACTACTGTTCATCTCCCCGTCTGCATGTGATTTCGGTCCTGCAAGTATTTTAGTATCTATTGAAACTGGAAGCCCAAATTAATATTAGCAAGGGAAAGCTTTGCTCTTGTTGAGTTATCGCCTTTGTTTCTTACACCACCATGTTTTATTTCTTATGAGCTGTTTTGAGTGTCCATTTTTTTGCATTCCGCCAAATAAGTTGCCATTGTAATATTTTGTTAGAGATTAGAGCGTTCCTTTTTAAATTCCTTTTTAATCTGAGATTATGAATCGATGTAATGTGCCCATTCTGACTTGTTAAAAGAGACTTAATCCCAAACTGTGCATTACAAATGGGGAAAAAAAACGGACAGTGTAGTGTTTACCAAAGAAAATATTTTGGTTTATATACTGTCCTTTTCTATGTAACCTCCAGAGACTCCGTTAGGCAGTGAGTTTGACATTGTCAGACGACCCCTTTAATTCTCTGATTAGCTCTACACAAGGTAGTCCTGCTGTGGCCGTACACTCAGGCTGTATTCTGGAAGGCCTTATTTGTCATTCCAAGTTACTCTTACAGGGTAGATGACGCTACATACATGACCCTGAAGTCTTTGTATCTTAGTTTCTTTGACTATTGAACCATGTTTCACTAACAGTATGATCACTTCATTAACTTTTATGTAATAGCTGTGTCTTTTGTTGTTGTGAATGGCTGTTATTTTATGAGCATTAAACAAAGAACTACAATTATGTCGGTACATTTGTTAATGCATTGTATTACAACTCAAAGACGACACATTGTAAATCGAACCGGTTGGAATATACACATAAATATACCGCAAGCCAAATAAAGTACATTTTATCAACCTAGTTTTATTTTTTTACTTAAATTTAAATGGTAAGCTATTAAAAAATGACCAAATAAGTGTTTGCCTTTGCTGTCCAGCAGAATAATTTGTATTGTCCATAAAGATATTGAGGCTAGAATGTGCTCAGGGGTGTTTCTGCTTCATGCTCACACAACCACAATCCCCATGCTCTGCGCAGGCATGATGTGTATAATGAAGTGTTGTCTTTATCTTCTGCAGACGGTCCAGCAGTAGTGGGTCACTATGATATTTCAGACACTGATTCTAACCGGGAGAGTATGAGTGTGGAGACAGTCCGAGCCACGGTGATAAAGAGTGAGCTAAAAGCACACAGAGGCCAGGATAAGGCAGCACACTCTGGATGTATAAAAGCACGGGGCATCCTCGCAGGTCAGTTACCAACCTGGTGCATCCAACTGAAAACACATTGAAGACGCAGCTGCTTAGATGCTCAGGGCTCGGCACCGCCAACTTGGCATTCTGTTTGGGGACCTGTTTTTTTTCTGTTTTCCAGGCCCATATCCTGGTGGATTTATATATTAAGGGTTTCTGTCTTTTGGTTTTCATCTTATTTTTTTCCTACTGGTATCCTACAAACTCTTGGGTCTGTCCCCTGACACAAACTACCCAAATGTAACTTGTAGAAAATGTCAACATACATAAACATTAAAGGGGTTTGGAATTTTGGATTTAGGGCCTGATTCCCAAGTTAGCCATGGTGTTCTTTATCATTGGAGTCAGTTTTCAACACATTTCCTTCAGTCCTAGTTGCAGAGTTTGCTCGTGCTAGGCTAGGGCACGGCAACGGGCATTACTAGCCTGCTAAGAAAACAGTCTTACCCACTCCACAGTACACCCGAGGCAAATCAACTATAACGCCAGATGGTCAATATAAATCTCTGTGTTGATAGAATAATGTTAGAAATAAAACCAGCATTGCATTGCATTTTGAGGGACTTGCTGTGTCTCAGCAGCAGTGTTATATTCCTGGTAGTAGGCTACGGCAGCGGCGGACTGATACCTAGGTTAAATTCCATTGCTGCTGAGAAAGTAGTCCCTCAAAATGCGATGATTCATGCGATGCGAGGTTAGTGAGCCACTCACAGACATTTACATCTATAGTCTGGCATTATAATTGATTTACCTCGGGTGTACTGTGGAGTGGGTAAGACAGTTATTTGCAGGCTAGTATTGCCTTTTGCCGTGCGCTAGCCTAGCACGAGCGAACTCTGCAACTAGAAGGACTGAATAAAATGTGTTGAAAACTGAACACCAAGGCTAACCTGGGAATCAGGCCATATGACCAAAATTCCAAACTACCCCTTTAATGTTAATCCAAAGTTTCCAATGGTTATAAACCCTCCAATATCATGTCATTCTCTTGTCCAAACATCTGTGTGTTACTTGACTCCTGCAGGTCTCCCACCACCCGATCCACTGACGGTGACTTTGTTTTCGTTGTGTGTTCCAGGACGCGTGGAGACCGGACTCTCCGACAGGGAGAGAGCGCGGCGCCAGGGCCAGATTAACATCGCGTCCTCAGACAGCGAAGTGGAAATAGTGGGAGTGCAGGAAAACACACGGTAAAGAAAGCATCCACTGGGTAACTGAACACTTTGAGACTCATCCGTTTAGTGTGGCTTGTGTTAACTGCTTGTATGGTTTTCAGAACACTTTTGATGACCAAATGGGTTCTGTTGGTGTTCATATGCATGTATATTGGACCTGGTTTGGTGTCCCTTAAACGTGTTGTGTGTTCAGGTGTGCCCATCCTTGTGGCGGAGTGATCAAGAGTTTGTCTTCGTGGAAGTGCAAACCGACGGAGCAGCTAAACACCAGGCAGCCCCCGCTGTGGACGTCGGCCTCCACACAGCCCCCCTGTGTGTCCCCTCCTGAGGTGGTGGACCTCACGCTGGACGAAGACACTGGACACAAATACTTACTATGAAGGACGGTCCATATACTAAAGACAACCTACCGTTTGGTTCTTCCTCCCTCAATCCTTCATCATCTGGCCTACACCTTATAACCTTCATAGTTACTCACACCTGCTGTGACTGAGGTCTTTCTTGTCCATTTCCTTTCTGTTTTAAAGTATTATTTGTAACCAACTGTTGGAGATGTGCGTGTGAAAAGGACTCTACTGAATGGATTTCACAACCATTGTTTTTACACTAATAATCAGTAGATTACCCCCCCATCCCATTGGAGACTAGCCGTAAGTATGCTTGATTAAGCAATGAAGCTGTTGACTAAGAGTAGGCCAGTATGCATGGCGTCTGATCAGTGGTACAACAGGTGTACGCATATAAACCATACACATCTAAAGACTGGGTTTGCAGTGTCTTAGTTTATCAATGGCAGCTCAAACAGTTCCCTTTTGCAAGGAATAGAACATAAATGGATGGCTGTTGGCTTTGTCTGTCGAAGTGTAATATTTTGAGTTTTGGTCGTATCACTGGCTCTTCACTTAGTTCACGCTGCATCAATATGCATACCTTTGGGCTTTTGATGCTGTTATGGGCTGTCTTTTCTGTTATTTTATGATGCTTTGTTTGTTAGTGTTAAAACAAATGTATTTTATCTTAATTTTGAAATGGAACAATAGAAAAACAAACCACTGATCAAAATTGCCATCAGAGGACACATGAGACTCGGGTGATACCATGAACCAGGTTCCCACAACCTCTGCTTCAGTGTGTAAGCTCTTTGATGGAGATAATCTGAGATGTTTGCCAGGTGATGTGGTTTTGGTGAATGTAGGACTCACTACACTGTACTGCTTCACTTAAGCCTATATTGTGTGAATGAAAAATTCCAACATTTTTGAGAAAATTCTATTATTTTTTGGAAACTGAAGAAATCGATCTGACATTGAATATTGCAAAACCCGGACGGCCTGAAATGTGCACTATTTTGTTTTACTCGTATAAAGCCTATTTATTAGTTGCAAAATGTTTTTGCTACTTCAACAGCATATTTTATTAATATATGTGAATTGATAGTGAATAAATATCAAGCTGAGGAGTTTTGCCTCCACATTTGAGGGGCTTATTAGAGTCTAACTTGGGTATATACAGTTGTTAGCCCTCATGCTCGGGCCAGCTTGCTCTTCTTCCTCTGGTCCAGCTGTTTTCTGATCATGTACCGCTGCCCTTCGTAGACTGCAGCCACTACAGTTTATCATTTAGTTTTATCCAACATTTACTACCATTACTACTCTCTTGCGCCACCCCAGATTGGTTATATGCCACCGTTTCACATCACATCTCCTTCTGCACGAGGAATACAACGTCTTGTTCAGTTTCTTCTAGTTACAGACCAGGAACTAAACCAAAGAATACATATATTTTAGATCTCAGACTCTTTTATTTGAAAGCGGAGGGGGGGGTATCAGCTACAAGCGCCTGCCGTCCATATGGGCAGGTGGGGCAGCGAACTACTTGCAAAAGCATGCTCCCAAAAACAATATCCTCAGTAAATAATTGCTCCATGTCTATATTGAATAATGTGATTGTCTCATTAACTACCTATAGTTTCTGTAGGCTTTCCAACTATTATTGATCTGTTGACATCAAATTGGATGGATGATGGTGGCGATTCTAGTTGAGTTTAATGTGTCAGGCAATGTTGGGGAAGGGCAGCTCATCGATCACGTTCTTCCGTATGTTTATCGCATAACCCTGCAGGCTTCAATAAGGAATTCAAACCGCGCTAAAAGACGCCTATATGGTCGTTAAGTAGTCTGCCCCATGGTCATATTCTAGAACTGTTGTTTTAACTTCCGCCAGTATCTTTCGTTTCTTTATCAGATGCAGATATTGCGAGGGTGTTGCCCCTGTGATTAACAGTGTTGAGTTTCTGTTGAAAAAACAAACATTTGAGAGGTTAAAATTGGAAGAGAATTAATTTTTAAATCGTCCACTGCTTTACTTCGGTTAATAAGACTAAACCTGCGTTTTACGTTTCCCAGTGCTCAACTCAGCCATTTACTTTTTTATAATTCTTTCTGCTTAGCCAGTTTTCTCAATTTCCTGACAAAACGACATGCTCTCACTTCTGCCCATCAGGCTATTTCCCCATGTGTTTATTAAATAAAGTTATCAATATACAATATTCCCCTGTAGCTCTAGGGCTTGTGGTTGGGAAGATACTGCAGTGATGCTTTGCTAAAGTTGCACATAGCATGCTTTGTCACATGTGTAACCTCAATTACTATCCTCACTACCGGTTCTTGTCATTTCGTTACTTCCGATTGATTTCAGTGTTTTGTCAATGTTTTAAATTAACATAAAAGAGTGTTGATACTTTGTTGCTTTTGCAAGACCATGACATTGTTGAAAATGTTATCTGTAGAACAAAAGCGAACTATTTTAAAAATGTAATAAATAGAATATTATTTATAATCAAGTTGTCCTCGTTTCTGTTCCTAGAAAATGGGATTAAGCCTTTGTCTTTGATTTGTCATTGGAACGATGTAGCCATATTGCCATACCACATAGAAACTAATTTGTTATCTTCAATAAAAGAAAATATGCTATTATAATCACAAATATATCCAGTCCAGATTTGTATATATTTATTGGTTTCACTAAAATAGATCTACTCCTTATCTTTTTAAACAACTGATACGTATAGCCTGTATTGGACCAAAGAGCCTGGCCCCTAACGTTCCTTCTGTTGACCTTTGTAGATATCTGAACATGTGTACGGTCAAGCTTCTTCAAGTTTAATTCAATGCTCATTGTTTCCTTTGATTCAACGGTTGTGTATAGCCTAGACAACGGGCTTGCCAGCGACAATACAGAGCCCTTTACACACTGAAGAGGCTGGTCCAGGAGGGCGTACTGTGACACCTGCCGCTAGAGGGACATGTGGAGGGCCTGAAATGAGGAGGACAAAGAAGGGGGACTGAAGCAATGCAACCACTTGGCCCTGGTCCCAAACCCCAGAAGCCTTGAGCAGCTCACCCCTGGGGCAGACTTCAGCTGTATGGTAATACTCCTCTTCATTGTCCTATAGGGAGGCACGAAGAGATTGTTCGCCCCAGTCTCAAATCCAGTTTTTCTTTTCACATTTACGTATAATTATTTATTAGAAACCTTTCAATTTGGCTTTTTTTTACCCACATCCTTACCGTAATGTTTGTCCACCCCTAAATGCATTTAATTACCTTTATTTTAACCAATTCTGATGCTATTTTTTGCTAAAATATGTATTTACATATAGCTATTTTAATTGTAATGACTAGGATAATTTATCATGAGCCTACTGTCTGAGGGCTGTAGACTAAATAATTGGTTATATAAGGCTATTGTTGAGAGTGATTCAGTCATGTTGAACCACCATTTTGGGTTCAGATTGCTTTATCTGGCCTACCATCTCTTGGCTTTATTCTAGAGAGGTGTGGTCTACTTTTCAATTTATACCGTTTCTCGTGGGTTTTTGAAACTAGTGAAACGATGGTAATGCTTATTTAACGTGCAATTATAGCTTGAGTAGAAATCCTTCGTGGTCGAATGAATACTACTACTACTAGTAGAAGGAGCAAGAATACCCCAGGTCAGAGACCTCTCTATCCAGACCATCTGGCGCTCCGCTCCCCTTCTGTCAGTCATGGGCCACGACGATTTCTCAGAACGGACAACATCCATAAAACGTTTTGACATTAATAATTAGCAGGCTAAATCTAACCTGCAGGGATATAACATAGTATGATGGGTTGATTATGGATATTCGTTGTACTACTTGGACTACTAAAACAAACAAAGTAGAACCGTATATATATAATCTCAGCGTTGACAGATGTCTCCTCACCGAACGGCTGAGACGGTGGCTTTGATTGACCTGGGGGGCTGTTCACAAACTCAGACACCTCCGCCTCCTCGTGAAACGCAGACCGGCATAATGTCTTGGCGCCTATTGGCTAAGCAGGGTGCCGAAGCGCGAAGGTTTTACGGGAATATCTTCTCTGATTGGTCGCTTGCTTCTTTGTCTTTGAGCACTGTGTTGTGTGAATGCGCTCAGATTAAAGGGACTATTTCCCCGGACCAGCTGTCTACCAGCACGGACACAACAAAGGACCCAGGATGGTGTTGGTACACGTTGGATATTTAGTTCTCCCCGTCTTCGGCTCGGTTAGAAACAGAGGTATGGTGATGTATTTTTTTTATTTACTACAACCGTATTTCTCTGGGATGTTTTTCCAGGTATATTGATGGATTTCATCCCTCGCTAGTTTACACCTGCTAGCAAATTAAGGCGAATACACACAGCGTGTGGCTAGCACGGACATTAGCCGTACTGCTAACGTTAACGTCAATACAACGGAACCACCACGACTTAAACCGGTGGTACACGCCTGTGATGTGTTTATAAAATCCCAGCCGTATGTTTATCAGTAGGCCGTCATGTCGTTGGGCTCATTAACGTCGGGCTCATTAACCACTAAACCATCGCACCTGTCAAAGTCAAACGGCTGCTCGAGCCCGTCTTCGCTCAGCTGCTGTGCGCAGGCGTCACTCAGCGAATTCGGACCGTTGTTCGGTGTCTTCACGTTCTGGTGCGACGTAAACATTCATTCAGCACGAATTGTATTCAATGAAACGATTGAACTGTAAATGTGTAGAAATGAGCCTCAGTTCTTGTACGCTAACGTGTTGTCTCCGCTCTCTGATCCGGCCCAGCGAGTGGACATCAGTGTTCGTGTTTGCATGATGAGTTTACTGGTGGCTATCCTGACATCTCCAGACCATTCGCTAATGCGGTTCATTTTCGATTTCCAAAGAGCATTATCCACGGGCGCAGACCGAAATGCCTGTGGTAATAAGTAATTGGACACAACTGGCAACGAAACGTGTGGCAGCTCGGTGGTCTATGATTATGATTGTTTACGATTATGACAATGCCTCAACGCTGCTTCTACATGGCGCTCCTTTATACAATAATCGTATCAAACCCTCCCCAGATTAAATAAACTGTTGTGATTGGCCCGACCCCAGAAAGGTAGGCTGGAAATCCGTCTGAACATCGAAGTGTGGGGGGAGCGCTTGCATATTAATCTTGTTCCAAGACTGACTGTTTGCGAGTTCCCTTTGTGATTGTAGTCACTTCACTCCAAAAACGTGATACCTTGTATAATGAGTTGCTATGCAATGACCGACATGCTCCGATTTAGTCCGATTTGTTTCTGCCTATGAGAACAAAAATATGCCATTTTGATTGGCCAAAGATATTCCACACCCTTCGCTGCAGCAGTACCCGCCTGTGTGATGATTAAATAATAACTACTACTACATGCACTAGCACCAATGATTTCATTGTGCTTTTATTTGTGTTCTTTTTCCTGCTCCATAGTATCGAGGCTGGCGCTACATTCTGCATTTCTCAGCCCTTTGTCCCCCTCCTCCATTCTGTAGCTAACGATCATCTGCTGATCATCTGCCGCTGTCTGCCGTAGCCCCTGCCTGTTCTCTGCATCTAGCTGTATTGTGAACCCCTTCTTCCTCATTTCCTCTTTCCATCTGAAGACGACATTGGCATTAAAGCTGAGTTCCCACTCATAAGTATCCTTCTGTGTGACTAAAGAATAACATTCTGTACAACAGTTTGTCTTTATTGAAGCTGTCATGTTGCTCTTTAGTAAGTAACCCATTTCAGCGTTTAGCCTTATACTACAGAATGTAATTGTGATTTTTTTTTTTTTTTTTTTCCCAATCAGTCTGGGTAGACTACATTCTGCTGTAAATGCCTGTAAAGTGGATAGTTTTGATCTCCCAGGTTTGATTACAGCCCTGCTGGAATCAAACTTATTTAGTGTTTCACTGCTAGTAGCACTAAATTGGGGCAAAGGGCACAATGCAATAAGTATAAGGTGCATTGTGACTTTTCTATTTAATACATTATTACATTTCGGTAGTTCAATCACTGCACACAATTACTTAAAAATAAATCACCTGATGGCCATAGTGCCACCTAGACAGCACTGTAAGTTGGGTGCTATTGTCGTATTCCCCTTTGAATGGTCCACTGCACCTGTGTCTTGTTTATCACAATCTAACACTCTTCCTTGTGTGTGGACACGTTTTTATTTTAATCCATTTAACTGATCCCAATCCAATTGGCTTGAGCTTCTTTCATGCTCTCCATTGTAGTAAAACCCCTCCCCGCTTTTGGTACACTATCATTCTCAATCTTTCCTCCTCTTCCTACAACACCCTCAGACTGCTATCCATTTTACAGGGATGTTGTAGATCCTGCACTGCTGTAGAATTCCTTGTAGAATATAAAATGTGTCCTCTTGTTTTGTATTCTTTGGTTGTGGTTTTTCTACCCATGTTCTTATATTAGATCCTAATGCATGATCATTATTTTTTTACCAGAGATTTGAATGTAATCTATTTGTAGTAATGTCCCTGCTGTACTGAATATGCTGTAAGCATATAAATCTACCCATTGGTTGCTGCTTCTCCTGTTAACCCTAAAGAAAGCATGATGGCAGCTTTGCCTCTTTACACCTAATTTGCATGAAATTCTATTACTATTATCATACAGTGCCATTTATACTCATATTTTCCAATAAAGAATCTAGTGTTGATCTAACTTTCAGTGTGCCCTTTGCTGATTTCATTGTGTGTGTGTTCCCCTCCCCCCCCCATTTTGAGTTTTTATTCATTATTTTCGGCCAGGGGTTAGTGAAAATGCTTTACTCCTGGTTAATGGTTAACCAAAATGTGTCGTCTTAGTATAACTCATTGAGTCAGAACTTAACAATCACTTTTCCTCATTATTTCCTCTTTTTCCTTCAATTATTCTCTAGTTATCCCAACTTATTGTTTGTTTGGTACGCTTTTACCATTTGATCAATTTGCATTCATCACTCTTTTGCTCATGTTAAGTTCTTGGTTCTCTTCATATGCGCTTTCACATCTTGGAATTAATGAAAATAAAATCTATATATCATTCAGGTATACCATATGCTTTGGAGAAAATCCTCTTAAACTATATATTGATATAGCAGCATATGCTCATAAGGAATTTCCTAATGGCATAAGTGTCCATGTTAACATTCAATTGTTCATATCAAATATTCGATTTTTAAGCATACTTTCAAGTTCTCTTGTTTTCAACCTCATCTAAAGATTGTCTTCTCTGTAATCCAATTCATCCAAATAAAAATATCAGTTTGAAGTATTGAATAGTTTTAGTCTTTAATCTAACATTGCTATATTACTTCAGGTTCATCTACCCCAGTTTGATTGTTTAACATTGGTTTTCAAATTGAAATGGATTTTGCAATAATTGCAATGTCCTCAAATTCTCTGTGAAATCCAAATAAATAATTCTTAGCACATCAAATGCATTTTAACATCTTACTCGAGGTATTTCTAATACTAGGAAGTCCTGATGTTGCTTCATATTTGAAATCAAACATAACATGTAATCCGCTTTGCACTAAAGTGGTTAAGGGGAATTGTTTCCTTCCATCCTTCTCAACAGCACAAACCATACAGGTCTTCTCATGACCAAGGTCCCACCATTTAAATATGGAACAAGAAATGTCCTTGACTATGCTGCGAAGGACTCCCACTTGTCAGCAGATAAGGGGGGAGGGTTTGATGAGGAAGCTTCAGTAATGGAAGGAGGAATCCGATGTGGGAGGGAAATATGGTAGGGGGTGTGATGTCAGACAGCTGCAGTGATGTATGGAATAAGATGTCTTTCTATCTTCCTGCGTCGTATTACACGCAGCCCATTCTCCATTAAGTAAAGTTGTCAATATTAACGTTCCAACGTTTTCTGGTAATGCTCTAATCTGTGAACATCAGTGAACTGTCCCTGGGAGTGAAGGGACAGTATTATTCTTATAATATTTCTATCAGCACTTAATGGTACTCAAAATCAACATTTATCCTTCGTCAAAAATATAAACCGAAATCTAACATGGTTTTAGCATGTGCATGCCATACCTTTTGTATGTGTTGGAAAAAGAACTACAAAACGAACGAAGCCCTATTACATTATTTCCCACCAACACACACAATAACTCAGCCCAATAACGCGCCCAGACAAAGACGTACAGTACAGGAAACAGAAGGCCTCATTCTAACGTCCAAAAGGGGCTCCACTATAGAGCTGGATCAATAGGGGATCCCGCTCTCTGAGCTCCCTGGTCTTGGTTTCTCCCAGTGGGTGGGTCCTCCGAGCGGTGTCCGTTTCTTAAAGCAGACAGCTGGAGGTCTATAAGAGGGTCGCAGCTGTCTTCTCCTCCCTCCCCTCCGCACCACCACCCATTCACGCTCCACTCTTCTATTCTCTTCCTTGGCAATGCCATCTCTCTGGTGTCCTCAGATTCAAGCAATGGAGAAGGGTATTTCCAGGGGTGTGTGTGCCTTCATAGACCTTGGAGCTCTCTCCTTACAATTATTATTTTTGCTCCCAGACACCCTCAGAAGGATGATTCAATTGTCTTCCTCCTTCAAATATTTTTATTTTTCAAATATTGTTCTTGACCCTTTCTGAGGCATCTGTGTTTGCAGTGGGGGGGGGGGAGTTAAGATATAGGCCTGTGAACTGAAGGTGAAGTCCTTCTAAGACTAACCGTAATGGGTTGTAGAAATAAACCAAATAGCCTTGACCTGGGGTGCGTGGTCAGAGGAAAGGATTTGCTACGCCTTTGCTTAACGAGATAAGCAGTGCTAGAGGAAATGGCTGCTTTATACAGGACATTCATATGTGACGTCTATGTGGGCAACTTTCACAATGGTATCATAGCCAGTATTTATTTAACATAGTGTTCCAGGTCTATGATGCATTTCCTTCTATCTAACCTACTTTATTTTCCCATCCTTTTCATTAAAGTACAAAAAGGCCATTCAAATACTTACTCATGCATGTTAACTGTACATTTATTTCATTGAGCAGCGTATTGGTATTCTCTCTCACTATTGATTAATCTCCATACTGAACAGATAAAGATAAAGTATCCCTGGTACAAGGCGCTGTAGGACTAGGATGAATCTGTGTAACCCGTAGCACCAGCGTTTCTTTTATTGGCCGACTATAGACACACCACGACACTCACCCAGGGTCTTTACTCCCTCTCGGACCTCCTCCAAACAGACCCATGGATTTACGGGGTGAATCTTCTGGTTCTCTTGTGTGTCTGCCACCTGTCTCATGTGTCCGTCTTTGTTACTGTTTGTTTATGTCCTTCATGTCGTTAATGTGATGCATGTGCTATTCTATCTTATACGTATTGTCTATTGCATATGTTTTAAAGAAAGAGCTTTTTCGTGTTTGTTAGTCCATCGACTCCATCCTGTATGTTTGTCTGTTCTTTTTGTCCATTTTGTGGTTGGGATCTGCTTTATGCAGCCATGAAAATAACATCTGGCTTCAATCTGTCTCCTCTAGGCTCACAGCTGTCCCGACACCAACAAAGTCATGCCCCTTCTTGCCGACACATCCACCTTGGGGCCCCGCAGGCGGCCGTCTCTGCCGAGTTCCCCCTGGGACATGGCGGCCAGCCCCGCCTGACGGCGGCGCTTGCCCCCCACCTGCCCCCGGTGCACCACCAGACCCTCGCCACCTTGACGGCCGCGTCAGTACCGCCACCTCCACCCCCTCCTCCGGCCACATTCCAGGATGCGTCCGGGCCCTCCTTCCTACCTCAGGCTTTACAGCAGCAATACCTCCTCCAGCAGCAGCAGCTACTGGACACCCAGGACCGCCGGACCCTCCCCCACTACAGGTACCACCTGTCAGAAGGGGTTACGCTGCGATCACACTACACGCGTCCCTCCACGGATGTTTATTTTACATATCCATCTGTTTTCCCGGGTTTTATTACAAAGGAGATTTTATTGGACAGTGTATTTAAGTATATTTGCATAACACGATCTGATTGCCCGACGGATCCGTCGCTGCCTGAAGAGTTGAACATTTCTCAACTTTTTGACACATGCAACGGGGCAGACAGAACGGACAGACCCACAATGCATTTCGAGAGCGCCCCATGTAAAGTCAATGAGATCCGTCAACGGACGGATGCACATGCTTTTATCCAAAGCATCTTGCAAAACCATTAATGCATTCTTTTCTTAGCCTGAGTAGCCCCAGTGGAAATCAAACCCTAACCCTAGCAGCATTACTGCCTTGCTCTACCCATTGATATACACAGGACCACTGTGTCACCACCCTGTAGTCTTTCCAAGGAACTGCCTGATTCTGGTGTTGAATGGATTTACTGTGCAAATATGAGTTGCTTGTTACTATGTAAAAGTACACGTTTTATTAACAACCTCTGAAATACACTGTTCAGAGGCATCATCGAAGGAAAAAGTGTGGTAAATAGGATTATTTTAGCTGAAGCTGCACCAATTCAACTAATATCTATCTTAGTATTTGTATTATTACTCTATCCAAACTTCTACTTCACACATTACACTACAACCATAAAAATACAAGCTTGCATTACCTCCTTACTATCTAGACTCTGTATTGTGAGATGATGATCCAGTCCATCCCATCCCCCACGGTCTTTGTGTTGTGTGTTGAAGCACTAGCAATGGTCAATGTGAAAATAACCCCTCTGTGAAGAGGGTCTATTCTCTCAGTGAGATGAGTTCCATCTCCTTTCTATTTAAATCATTACTTATCGTTCTGCGCTCCCATTACAGAAGAGCCCAAGAGCGAGTTCCTCTGATCCATCAGCGTTTACGCCCCGGCTATGAGTATGCCCCAGGGCTCCATGTTCCTCAGCCAGTGGGCCAGCAGCCACGCTACCTTGCTGAGGGCACAGACTGGTGAGTACCCGGGCAGATTCCCCTATCTCACCCACCTCCTGTAGCTCTCTGCCTGGCTGGCAGTGACATAGGGTTGATGGTGGTTGAGGAGTGGATTGAGACAGGAACCCAAATTGAGGAGACATCCTAATTTAATTGAGTTAATGTTGATTGTGGCGATATTTTTTAGAGGTTTCTAAAGCCTCAGAGTAGTGCACTTATCTTCACTAGTGGAGTCTACTACCCATGCTCTGGTATGTAAAGAAAGCAGACTGGTGATTGTGTGAGCACACCTGTGTTCAACCTACCATGGTGCCTCTGTGAAAAGGCTCTTTTGAGGGGGGATTGGACTGAGGAGTGAGATGTTGTGGTTGGTCGTTAATTGAACATTGGTCGTTGTCCTGGCAGGGATCTGAGCGTAGACGCCGGCCTCTCGGCCCACCATCAGTACCAGCTCCAGCAGCTTCCACAGCACTATCAGCACTACCTGGCCACTCCCAGAATGCACCACTTCACCAGGAACTCAACTTCTGCACAAGTGGTAGGGGGTTAATAACATTCAGTTAATCAATGATATGTTTTCCATTCCCCAGTTGTGGATGAGGTTTAGTGTTGATGTCTCTTCTCAGGTGGTGCATGAGATCCGGAGTTACCCGTACCCCCAGCTCCACCTTCTGGCCCTGCAGGGCCTCAACCCTTCACGCCACGCCACTGCTGTGCGGGAGAGCTATGAGGTACAGTTAGCTTTCAGAGACAATTAGTTTATTAACCTAGACCAGCGTAATGCCATGGAGGCTATTATCACTTATTATCATTCATTTGTTTGGATGATACCTTTAATAGACGTTATATATACTGTACATTACCGTTCAAAAGTTTGGGGTCACTTAGAAATGTCCTTTTTTTTCAATGAAGATAACTTTAAGTGAATCAGAAATACAGTCTAGACATTGTTAATGTGGTACATGACTATTTTAGCTGGAAACAGCTTATTTTTTATGGAATATCTACATAAAAGAGGCCCATTTCCAGAAACCATCACTCCTGTGATCCAATGGTACATTGTTTAGCTAATCATGTTAAAAGGTTAATTGATTATTAAAAACCCTGGTGCAATTATGTTAGCACAGCTGACAACTACTTTGAGTGAGTTTTCATGGAAAACCTCAAATTGTCTTGGTGATTCCAAACTTTTGAACGTAGTGGATAAAATAAGCTGTGTTTCTGCTGCCACATCACTCTACCCTGTCCCATTCTGTTGGGTTATTTGCTATGATGTTTGTTCCTACCAAGTTATTGGATTGGACACGTTGCACTCTGAGAGCTGATCTTGAGATCGTATGCCACTAACTCACCGGACTCTGACATCGGCCACCAAGCGCCCCTCAGCAGACTCTTATTGCACTGGTTGCACAATAAAGGGGCCATGATACAAAGCATGTGGCCTATGTAGACCTAAACAAAGTAGCAAGCTAGGGTGCAGAAAAATGTTTGTGTTGATTGGTAACAGCACAAACAGTTGCGGAACCTATCTGTGTTGGTGGGGACAAATAAATGATCTAAAATCAAGGTCACGAGAGAGGTTGTGCTGTTACACTGAATAACCATTCAGGTACGAGGCCATAGGCCGAGTGCCAAAAATAGTTGATTCAATTTAAATATATGATATATATTCTATTCTAAACATTGTGTCGATGTTTCGCTCAGGAACTGTTGCAGCTGGAGGACCGCCTGGGTAGTTTGAGCAGAGGAGCAATGCATACAACCATCGAGAGATTCACCTTCCCACACAAATACAAGAAGGTAGGACTCACTGCTAATACATTAAATACTGGTTCACTCAGCGCACCTGTGCAGTCTGTGAGGTAAACCCCCAGCATTTAACCCTCTGTGGGTGATGTGGTGCATCAACAGAGGAAGCCTCTAGAATGGAAGATGGGAGAGGAGGATGAGGAGGAGAAGGAGACAGATGTGGATGAGAAGTGCACAATCTGCTTGTCCATGCTGGAAGAGGCTGAGGATGTTAGGTAAGAACCACATCATTCTTAAAACATCCATACGCCTAATGCATCCGTTTGATGACTTTCTTGATTCAGGGTCGGGTGCGATGATGTGAACAAATGCATGTTCATCTGTTTAATATTTTTCTTATGGTCCTGCTGTAATATTTTTGGAATATGGTTATATGTAAAAAATCGACTACTACTTACTAACTGCTATGCATGTAAAGGCTCTTCATGTTGAACGGCAAATACTTGTAGGCCTTAAGTATCTATACTCCCCTCTGTCAGTCAATCGAGCCAATCCATGAGTCAATGAGCTGAAGCCGCAGCCTCCTTTTGTCTCCCCCTGCAGGCGGCTCCCCTGCATGCATCTCTTCCACCAGGGCTGTGTGGACCAGTGGCTGGCCACCAGCAGGAAGTGTCCCATCTGCAGAGTGGACATTGAGACACAGCTGCACCCCGGAAGCTGATAAGCATGAGGCTCAACATCTACAGTACATGCCGGCTAAACACCCCGAGATCGACTTCCACCCCCCCCCCCCCCCCCCCCCCCCCACACACACACACACACTTTCCCCACCTTATGGGTGCTTTGCCAAATGTGTCCAGACCTTCACGTGACTTAAACCCCCACCCACTGACTCACGCGTTACTGAGCCAAGCCACGATTACTAACTGCACAAGAGCGTGTGTGTGTGTGTGTGTGTACGCACGCGCGTGTGTGTCTGTTTGTGTGTGTGTACGCGCGTGTGTGTCTGTTTGTGTGTGTGTACGCGCGTGTGTGTGTGGGGGGGACAGACTGACTCTAATGTACCCAGGGTTTACTCCTAGCTTGCTGGATGTTGGTGGTGTGTTCTTGTAGTCTAGGTAGCCTGGGCGGTGTAGCATGTTCCTTAAGCCATGGTCCAATTCCAACAAATTGAAGGAAAAACTAGTACTTCTACTCACTGCTGTCTACTTTATACTTGTTGGATTCCTTGGATTTCTTTATTTCCCTAAATGTATTCAGTCAAAATGTGTATTCGGCCACCCAAGGAATAGGAAACGCCCCTCTGCCATACGTCGCCTCATGGTTCATTTGTGGTTGTGTGGTGGTGGTGGTGTGGCGTTGCCCATATAGTTGCATCCGGTAGTCCTATGCTTTGTTGGAGGAACAAACCAACACACTGTTTCTACGTTTTGCAATACAACCGTACGTGTATCTTGTAACCCAAAGGGTCATGTGACATAACCGCTGTGAAGCGCGCGCGTGTGTGTGTGTGTGTTAGAGGCTAAGATAAACATTAGAAAAGTCTGTTACCCAAATATTTTTTTGTATTATGGTGTAGCTTGACCTGATGCTCAGGTTAAATGAGTGCTCTTCCCATGTTGTGCGATTTTCATAAATGTTTTTGTGGGTGAGTGTGAGAGAGATTTGAGTGTTTCAAGACTTCAATCACAAAGAGTTTACTTTAGTTAGACTACAAACATGGCCGCTGAAGTGTTTATACAATTCAAAGCCAAATAAGGGAAACCATGAAAAAATAATAAAAGTGCAAATATCCTCCATGTAGGGCCTGGCCTGGCCCCGTCACACCCTTCAGCGAGGTGTAGGGGGGTGTAGGTAGAGCTGCAATGAACTGCCTTGGTACAGTTCTGGCACGCATTCTCTGGTTCAAGCAGTGTGCTGGACTGCATGTTATCTGTTGTTGACATGGTGGTGATCTTTGTGTTTTTCGTTTTCAAAGGAACACTACAGACTAATCTGAGCATGACAGTTTCTGAGCTGTGACTATCTTATCGACAAAAAAAATGGAAAAAATTAATGTGCACGAGATAGGTGGCCGTGTTCAAACAGAACTTGTAGCTTGTGTTCATTCACGTCTACTGTCGGTAGCAGCGATGGAAACCCACTGATGTTAACCTTTATTGCCTATCAATAACAAGCACATGTGATTATAAATATAGCAAAGAACCGTTTTCTTTTCCTATGTATTGCATTGGAGGATGGTATAAGTATTGTTAGGTAGAGAGGAACGTGCAGAAGGAAACAGTGACACGCTCTGGGTTTATTGTGTTGTGCTGTGTTCTGTAGCAGGGCTCCCCTCGTTATGGTCGTCATGCTGGTGGCTATGCTGTAACGCTAGGAAAAAATGTATAGAATGTGTGACGGAGGAAGAGGTCTCTTTACAGTGCACACAGAAGGAAATGGCAAAACAAAAAGCTCCTTCACATGCATGGTTAAATATGAACATGCTTATTTGTCATCTATTTGGATGAAGTAAACCTCTAGTGTTCCTTCTTCAGCACGGTAACCACCGTGGGCATAAAGTTAGAAGGAGGATCTGGGATTTCCCCCCCATCCCAGACCCTTTAAAGCTTTGTAAACAAAGGAGGTTTAGATTAGCGCTGATTACGGCGGGCATATGTCCTCCTGTCCGGTGCACTGCCATGGACACGGCCTCCTCGCGGTCGAGTCAGTGGGGAAGTTTTGTTAGTTTACACAGGGTGTTATCAGTTGAGATGCCTTAAGTATTTAACAATCATAATTTATTACTAATTGTAGATATGTACGTCATTTTATAACGTTATTTCTTTTGTGGGGGGTGGGTGGTTTAATCATTATTTATTTATATAGAAATAACTCAAAATGATTTGGGACAAAAAAAAACGTATACCTCATTTTTGCAATGATTTTAAATGGGAATGCTTTGCATGCAGTTGTACTTTGAAAATGGAAAACAAAAAAAGCCCTGCTTTTTGCCTCCGTAAGCTGGCTGTGCATTGTTTAATGTGCTCGGCTGCCTTCTTTCTTTTCTCTATCGTGTGGCCCTCCCTCTCTTTCTGTCTCTCTCTCTCTCTCTCCTCACTGGTGCTGTGGCTCTTGGTAACATTCCCTTCAATGCAATCTCTGATCTCCTATGCTATGGCCTCGTGGACAAACTGAAACGGAGGGAGAAGTGAATGCTTTGGGATTTCTTTGTTTTTGTATTTTTTTTCATGCTTTTTCCTGATCTGCTGTTTTAATATGGGAACCCTCTCACTGGCATCATGCAATTCCAACATAGTTTAATATTATCTGCATATTCTCTGCCTCTCGAGCTAATGCACGAACCTGAAGCGACAATCCCTCTGCGATCTCATGCTTACTGCTGATTTCAATCCTTATTTAGTATTTCTACTATTTCTCTCCATGCACAACAACTGCAGCAATGTAAGGGCCTCACTCTGTGTTTCTATATCCATATTATCATTAAAAGAAAACATATTCCCCAAAGAAAACAAAAGTCCTTCATTTAAATGATTCAATTCCCTTCAAACTATATTGATTAAGAATATGTAAGACCAGAGGGGCAAGTTTACCTGTAATCTCATGCATAAAAAACATTTACTTATTAATGTATTTCTCATTTGAATTATAAATATTCAGAATCCTCTTATATATCATGAAACTCGGGTGACGACACAGGATTTCAAAGCACAACCTTTCTAAAAATGCATGTTCTTCTCAGGTTATAATGTAGTCTAAATGGTATTGTATATGGTGGAAAATACATACAAAGAATAAAACTATTGAATACATTTTTGCTGCTGCTTCAAATCCGAAGAACTAAATGGACGGATAATATCCCCCAAAAAAGTGCCAGTGAAAGGGCTGCCAGCATCTGTGTATGAAATCTGTTGTTTAGCTGAGACTGCGCAATGTTTTTCAATATATATTTATCATTAATATTTACTATTTATCATTAATATTAAAGCAATAGCTCAATACGGATGATTGTGTTGATGAAGTAATGGATGAGCATATTATGGGTAAATGTTACAATTCATTTGGTGGAATTTTGTAATTTATTTATTACTACTAATAATAATGATTTTGAAGTTGCATTGCTAAACCCAAACTCTTCTGATTTGTTTTTATATTTCTTTTACTTCATTGCTTATATATTTTCCTTTTGTATGTTCCCTTTTTTTGTAATAAACTGGATAAAATATATGGTGTGTGTGCAACTGGTCATTTACTTTTTTTTTTAACTTAACTTTTAGAAGCTCAAATTGATACTCTAACACGCGTCTTGCTTAAAATCAAAGTGATTGCTGTGAAATTTTGACCATAAGAAAATAATTGACGAAGCTTTATACATGATGAAAAAAAATGAGTTGATGCATTCCTGATCCATATGCAAGCGGCCATCTTGTATATCTCCGTTCTTCTCTTTGGCACCACCTATGGTGAGAAAAGCGAGTCTGTTGGCTCCGCCATACTCTGGTGTAACAGGCCACTGCTGGAGAATGGAAAACGCATCACTAATTGCAAAGCTTGTGATTTGAATGCCTGGCGTGATAGTCGCCACTGACAACCATTTCCTATTCATAACACTGCAGAAGATGCAGGGTTTTCATTGGTGGTCCACAGGCTCAATCCACATTGTTTTGGCTCATCTGGTGGTTGATGGTGACCTTTTATTAAAATGAAAATCTTTGGAGATCCTAGAGATTGCCACTTTAAAAATGATAAGGATGGCAACTTTATATATACCTGAAGAAGAGAATAATTGTCAGTATGAACTCTCAATTTCTAATTGCTGTTGATAAATTACGAAATGAATGTAAAAAAAAAAAAAAAGATATAAAGCCAACATCAGTTCCTGAGCGTTGAGGTTTTCAGTACACTTTTTTATACTTATCCCATGAGTCCTTAGGCAATAAAACAAAACCTCCATACCAAGGGAAGTCTAGGACGTTGGGTAGTGTTTGTTTCTTGGGGTATACTCATCAGTATTTGGGGTAAATAATCCTGAAGATCTGTCCGTCCGCCTTCTTGGTGTCCAGCCACTTCCCACACATAAAGACGGTGGTGACCCCGTTGGCGGTGTTGGTGACCTCCACGCGGTCCAGCAGCCAGCCCGGACTCAGGCCTGTGTTGTCGTGCTCCATCTTCACCCTGAGCAGCTCACCCATGTCCAGCATCTCCAGGACAAAGCGGTCCGCCTGCTCGCGCTCAAACAGGTTTCGAAACTTCTGCCGGAGCTGCCTGCGGCCAGAGTCACCGTTGGTGCCGTAGAGCGTGATGAAGACGTTGGCGTCGGTGCCGGCGCCCTTCTGGTCCGCCGTGATGACGATGATCTCGTACTTGACAGGCACCAGGCTGCTGGCCTTGCTGGCGAAGCTCTCCACCGTGCGCGTGCACTCGAAGGTCATGAACTCGTCCCGCTTGGCCGAGAGTGGGATCTGAGCGTTGCACGCAAAAATGTACCTGAATGGATGGGGGGGGGAAGATGGCTGATGATTGGGACTTTTATTATACAAAAGATATTATTGTTGTAAATTAAATATTAAACTGGACCTGAAAAATAATCATTCACAATCGTATGAGAGCATATACTAGTAAATTTGTTTTTGTTTTAGCAGTAACTTTTCAAGTCAAAGGGTTGATTGAGGGGTGGGTCTTATAGCTCATCATGGACAAACACATCATTAAATGTTTGTCCACTGAAAATCTATCTCCTTTTTACCAGCACATTGATTGAAAAGTCCTGACCCAATGGATGGATCATAGACCACCAACAGGTGTCCCTCATAACACTCATCATGAGTCTGCTTCTTCAGGGCCCTATATACATAGATATTGGAATATAAAATGTAGAATTTTGTATATTGTACAAATGTATGTATGTAAGAAAAAAAAATCATTAGCTAAACCTTACAAATGATCAATAATATCACTACTAGTTCTAGTTCTGCGTTATACTGTACTACTGGTCTCTATATTTCATCACGATAAAATATTATTACGGTTATATTGCAATGTAAATTATTGTCAGAAAGTTACCTAGCAAGCATCGATTCTGAGCATTATTCCACCCGCTATCATTGTGTAAAGTAAGGATCCGTCAAATGTTCACAACAGTTGTTGATGGGGAGCGCATTATTGTGACAACGTATCAATATTTATAGACGAGAATTGCTGGAAGTTAGGATTCATTTATTCGATGTTATTTTTTCCTTAAAGACGTCTGCACCGGTTTTACCTTCAAAAGTATGGTACTAGGGATAAGGGCTCCAGTTTCTTTCCCTACTGGGCTTAACATTTCTCTTAATTTAAAACAGCCAAATATATTTTAGAATAAAAATAACACAAATGTACTTAACTTCACAACTTTAAATGCAACCACAATCTACATCAGTCAGTCAAAGATGAAACTCACTTTCATATGAACATGTCTGACTGCACACTGGCATTCTCTCATATTAATTTCACACTTTGTGTTACTGCTTGTCTGGACTTTTGGAACATTTATAGAGAGTTGCATTTGCAATCGCTTGTCTCTTTTCCTGTGTTTTCTTATTTCTCTCCAGGTTAGGCTGTTGGAGCAGAAGCGAATTACGCTTCATACATTGAACTCTGAACGCTGGACACAGATAGTATCAGAGTCCCCCATATCAATGAGATCAATGCAGACTACCAACCTTCCTGATGGAACCACCTTGAACTTTATATTTTGATGCCAAAGGAAACACATCACTGGTTGGAGGAGTCTACTTTGAAGGCATTATTCCAATATTGCAGCGGCATTGGACATTATCTCAGTCCAATCAATTTCTTTCACTGCGCGCAAATTGTATCACAAGAAAGTGACGCTTTAAGATTCCTAATATCATCCGGAGGGGCACATAGCTTTTGGCTGTGATATTATATTAGATAGATATCTTTACATAATATAATATAACATTATTTAGATATAGAGCTCCAGGACTCCGCCCGGGGCTCCAGGACTGTTCTAGAATATTTTACAGAACACGGCCAAAAGCTTTGTGCGCCTCCAGATGATATTATGAATCTGAGCCATTGCGATAAATCCACTGTAAACACTAGCGCATGGTACCGTGGCCGCAAGCTGCTCAGAGCCACACTACCACCCTCCACCTGGACCCGCCTCTCTCCACCTCATTAGCATTTAAAGCTAAAGACACAGAAACGGCACGCTTGTGGAAAGCTCATTGTGGGACTGGCTCGTAGTGGCTGTAATTCTGCACCAATGCTGATTTGGGGAAATAGACTTTAGATAAAGTATTAGGGGACCACTAAGACCTATATAAAAGCATCCAAATAGTAGCACGTCATGGGATCTTTAAAGTCGGCTGCTGATTCACTGTATATGCCAAATGAACCGATATGTCAGTTGAAAATCAGCTCAGCATGGATTTTCTTACAGCGTCCATTCTTAACTTTAAACATAAAAGATGTCCGTCTTTCCTAGCTGACCTCCCGGGAAAACCTCGTCCGGTCACGGAACAAGCAGGGAGAGGCCATGGCTCGATAATAAATATAATTCTCTCATCACTAAAAGCTGTTGACCCTACGCAGTACTGAATGATAATTAGAGATCCAACCCAGCATCACGCAATTTGTGCACATGCTCACGAAAATGTATCGATTGAATCGTGTTCAAGAGCGCGATTGTCAGACTTTTTTTGTGCTATACAAAATAAGATGTAAACTAATGCATTTTTAATGGGAGTGTTTCTCAGACTTTTTCGTGCTACACAGAACGACATTTAAACCAATACATTTCAAATGGGATGCATGTATGCATACGTGAAAACCACAAATGCCGTGTATCATGGATACTTTGGATTTTTGCAGCAGACTTCCAAGAGATCAAGTGAACAAATGCAGTTTAACGATTGTTATGTTTTATAACTCCGGTTCTATTTCATGTAGAACCGGAGAGACTACGCCTTCTGAGCTTGTCCCGTGTGCTAGCTCCCGCAGCTTCAGCTGACCCTCATTTGTGGTGTCACCAGCATCTCTAGACTCGTCTGACCTTTTGCTCTTAGATTATATTACATCATCCTCTTGCACCCACTGCCACCTCCACTTGTTCTTTAGCCCACATCCAGGTCACCTGTCGCAGTGCATCTAAGCAGATATTGCATACCCTAAAGCTAAAAAAAAGACCTTCAGTCAATTGTTTTTCGCAACATTCCTGAGAGGGTCCTTTTAGGCATTGACATTGTGTGGACTTGATAAACAATGAATGGTGATTACACCTCAGTGAAGGTCTTGTCGGCCACAATTGACAGCGCCACCGAGGTGGTCCTGGTGGTGCTTTAGGTGGTGTGTCTCGCCAAGCTGGTGTGTCTCTGCAACTCTCGGGGTCATGCAGTGTATGGGACACAATGTTGCGAACTGCTATAACCTGGGCTCCCGTCTGGTCATTCCCATGCTGCTCGCCACCATACTCTTTTCGGGGAAAAGTTTATGGCAAAGGTTGTCTGAAACGGCCTAACAGCATGCTTCCTGGCCTCTGTGAGGATTTAATCTTCGCTGCAAACCATCTCAATGATAAAAACCCACAGGGAACTGTATACATTGAAATCTTTGCAGGGGAGACTCTAAAGCAGTGAGCAATTTTTCTTCCCTGGGTTTTCACGCTCCATTGTAAGGGGCACTCGTGTTTTCTCACTTGGAAGGGCATCTAAGAGGGTACCTGGATGGAACCTCAAAGTTATCCCATTGGAAAGGGCACCTCTATGGCACCACATCACATTGTATCTAATGGGGAGGCCCTTATCCATTAGAGGAGCACCTAATTGGGCACTTCATCATGTTTGCTCACCTGTAGGAGTTCCCTAAACAGCACTGCATCACATCTCTCCTGGAAAGGGAACCCTCTGGGACACAATCGTGTGGGGGCACTCTTCCATTGGAAGTGCACCCATAAGCCAATGGGCCTTCCCCTTGTTTTCCACCACTCTAGGGTACACATTAGCGATGTCATGGGGGCACTATGGGGAGCTCACCCCCCCTGAGTCTGCCAGAGACTGTGAAAGTGTCCCTGGTATAATGAGTGGTATCTACACTAGTTTAGTCTATTACGTGCCCTGGTACATGAACGTAGCAGACCCATAGTTAGTGTTATGAGCAGCACCTGTTGGTCCTACTAGGATGGCTCTGTGAAAAGTCTCCAGGGGAGGTATTTACCTGTTCCCCATCTCTTTTTCCGTGACGATGACCTCCTCCACATGCCAGAACGCCTCTCCCTTTACTTTCTTCCCGTCCTTGGGCGTGTGGCCCAGGCAGATGCTGGCGATGTCACCCACATTCTTGGAGGAGAAGTCAAAACTGTCCACACCTCCGCTACATTAGAAAAGAAAATAACTTCAATTAATTCTCTAATTAATTAGAGTTGTATTAGTGCTTAGGACCAAATCAATCAGAAGACTGTGATTGGATGTAGAGAACAATCAAAAACCTCCACATTCAGCAGCTGAGCTAACTTGACTCTCTATTAAGACAGTTCTGTTATCATTGGATTTTCATTTAGTCATTGCTTCAGGCTCAGGGGTTTACTGTAGTGTCTCACAATTGCCAGACTGGCTGTTCTAATAAGGTTATTTCTGCATGTTTTTAACAAAAACGTAATCAGTTTTCATTGAGTGTGAGCATATAAAAAAATTGGTTAGTTGGTCCAGGGTACTGCAGTTGTGTCTACTACTCGCTGATACACATAAGTTTATCTTAAAATGTCAAGTCAAAAAGGTTGGTGTCATGTGCTAATGAGTATGCTCAACAGCTTACAGGAAAGGATTGACAGAATACCACGATAAGCTGGAGAAGCCTAGCTATGTTCCTTGGCAGATTGGATATGTGCCGAAAGAGCCCCAGCAGGATCAGGCACCCAGCTAGGGGGCCAGCAGCAGCAGGCACCAAGCTATGGTGGCAAGAAGCAGCAGGCTCCAAACTATGGCGGCAAGAGAGAGTAGGCACCAAGCTACAGGCAGCAGCCTCAAAGGCAGCAGGCATTTAGCTATGGGCCCCAGAAGCAGCAGGCACCAAGCTACCGATCCCAGAAGCAGCAGCCTCCAAGAATTCTTACTTAAGAACTGCTATAATTCCTTTAAAGTATGAAAGGTTCAATGACTATGGAAATGTGTTTCCTGAAGTTCGCTAACTGACCACATTATAATTTCTAACAGGTGGATAACTGGAGTTCCTGCAATGAAATGGTTCTACAATGCTAGTACAGCAATAAAATTGTCAATTTAAAATGTTTTTATTCTATTATTTTATTGTCTGCATGCCAAGAGCTGTCATCAAATTCGGGGGCCTTCACTGACTCGATAAGCCTGATACTATCATACGTTTAACATGTGCACGGCTGCGACTTGGCTTAGCCCCATGTGCAGCAGAATGTCCTAGCTTTAATACAATAGTGTTAGAAAAAAGAGGATTTGACCATTTTAGTATGTCGTCCAGAAATATAGTACCCTTATTCTAACTTGCAATATCTTAACGGTAGTGAAAATGGTAAGGACATGCATAGCAGCATCCTTAGCATCCTAAGTTTAATAAACATGGTTAATTTAGAGCACTGAATAGACCTATGTTGGTCTTTAACAATTTTATACTCGGCTTGATTATACCTACAAAGCAGAAATCAACAAACTTAATATCGCTGCTTTCAAAGGTTATCGCGGGTTTGTGTTAAAGATTGGCCGAATCGTGCTTCCCTTGGCCCTGCACCCTCTAGGTTGAACAATTGGCTGGGTGTGATACCTAGGTAAGATTTGCCCCAAGACCTCAGTTGCTCTTTGATCAGTAATTTAACAACCATGGGGGGTTAGAGACAGAGCTCTGGCAGGGAGACACAAGCTAACAGGAGCCTATTTTGTCATCGCCTGAGTTCAAATAGGATAAGCTTTCATTCTGAAATTCCTGCTGAGCTTTTTTCCCTTTAGGTACTTCTATAACCTTGAGGTACTTCTATAACCTTTAGGTGCTCTTATAACCTTGAGGTGCTTCTATATTAGGTACCTCTATAACCTCTAGGTGCTCTTATAACCTTGAGGTGCTTCAATAACCTTGAGGTGCTCTTATAACATTGAGGTGCTCTTATAACCTTAGGCATTTACAGTATATGACCTTGAGGTGCTTTGCTACTATAACCTTGGTGCTCTTATAACCTTGAGGTACTTATATAACCTTGAGGTGCTCTTATAACCTTAAGGCCCTAACCCTTAATTTTTTCCCAATATTTTGAAGATTTGCACATAGGGGGCATGCCCTGCGCATCCATCCTGACATCAGGGCCAGACGGGGACTATACATGCAGCGGCCGTGCCTGGGAGGTCCCTGCACCTCACCAACGGCCCCTTACAGCCACTATGAGGCAAGCTTCTTGTTGAACTCTTTCTGTGCTTGTCATGGACAAGAGATTTGAACCTGGAGAAAACCTGGAACACAGAGGGTTAGCTGGAAGATAAGCCCGCCCAGGGCTGCAGGGATGTCTTCTCTCGTCTCGTTTGGTTAGATAATGGCAATGAATAACTTTATGGTAACCAATCGGTATGCATCAAGTATCCATTTAAAGGAATTTCTACACTAAATCACAAAATAATAAGTGTGTTCACCCACGCACTACGGTAGGTTATTTAAGCAGGGATTGATGTGATGCTTTTGAACAATGACATAATGGCTTTGCTGGACCTTTGGTGGATATCAGAACTTCCATGGTATAATGTTCATGTATTATAATACAGTATGTTAATATATATTACATATTACTTGTCTCATCACCCGCTTTTTAAGTAGGATCTTGTGAGGATGCTTGCAATTGTTTAAATAACATATTTAGTCCAATAGCAAAAGCTTAATCTGGAATAGGACATCTCCACGATGGAGTCTTCATAGGAGCCCAACACTCAATGCACTGCACTGTATATAAGGGAAATAAAAACATAAAAAATATATATGAAACAGTTGCTCTGAAATTTCCAGATAGCCACTCTATCTTCCTCTAATGTGTACAGTTCAAGTCAAATACAAAAGTCAAATAAAGAAATGATACATACATACCGTTTGCACTGAAAGGTTAAAATACCACTTCTGCCTATCAGGTGTGCAGCATTTCATTTAAATACAAAGGCAAACAACAACATTGAGCCTGTTGTTTCAGTTCAACCAGTGACCCTCTTACCTGGCGACCTTCAGCCCAATCCTCGGTTGTAGTCGTAGTATGAAAGCTGTTGGAGAGCAGGTGAATGGGGAGCTGTGCTCTTGAATGCCTCTTTGTTGAGTTGTTCCTCCAATTATCAAAACGTACCCGTCTGATTCTTCTTTCGAGTCTTGAGGATACATGTGTCATGTAGAATGTATATTTATTCCTTTAGAATGTAAAAACTCAAAAGGTTAATAAATATAGTTAAATATAGTCAATAGAGTTAGGGATTAAGATTGCTCAATTATGGCCATTTTGTTGAACATCAGCCAAAACAACTTGTCAACACTGTCAACACACTTACGAAAAGTATTCTAAATTGTATTGAAGTGCTTATATGAATAAACTATATAAGCAAATTTATAGATTGACGTAATCACATGGAAAGTGAATTTTCAAGATCCAGCATCAGCTTCAAAGTAAAATATAATTTTTCAGACCAAAAACACATAGACTGAGTTCCCTCCCATTAATGATTGTTGTGGCGAGGGGACTTCAACGAGTCACAGAACTGAAATAAGGGATTTACTGAACTCAAGAATAATGTCTAATGGCAGGCAGGGAAAAGGTAGGGCAGGCAAACAGTTACCAGGAGAAGATGGTTTGGCCATGGCCTGGTCGACCAGCAAGGGGTCGTAATGGGGACAGGTAGTTTGATAGGCCAGATGTCTGCGACCTGCAGGTAGTCTGATAGGCCAGGAGTCGGCGACAGGCGGGTCGTCAAAAGCTGATGTAGGCAGTGGCTAAGCATGGCGTGGAGTACTACGTCACCACGGTTGGCCCCCCAGTCTATGCACGAGCCCGGCGCCTCGACTCTGACAAGGAGTTCCCCACCATGGAGTGCCTCGGCATCGTGCGCCGTTCCAACAGTCCGTGCGCCTCCCTGCACATGGTGACCATGGCTGATGGCGGTTGGCGTCCCTGTGGTGATTTCCGTCGCCTGAACAACGCCCCCACCCCCGACCGGTACCCAGTGCCGCACATTCAGGACCTCTCCGCCCACCTGGCCGGCGCCGCCATCTTTTCGAAGGTGGACCTGGTGCGCGGTTACCATCTGGTGCCCGTCTGCCCGCAGGATGTCCCCAAGACGGCAGTCATCACACCCTTCGGCCGTTTCGAATTTCTACAGATGCCTTTCGGCCTCAAGGGTGCGGCACAGACGTTTCAGTGCCTCATGGACTCTGTTCTGCGGGACATGCCGTTCCTGTTTGTTTACTTGGACGACATTCTCGTGGCCAGTGCGTCCGCAGATGACCACCTGACGCATCAGTGAGCATGGTCTCATCGTCAACCCGGCCAAGTGCGAGTTTGGCCGGTTGTCCCTCACTTTCCTCGGTCACCATGTCAACCCGCAGGGGGCTTTTCCCCTCCCTGCCAAGGCGGACGCCGTCACCAGTTTCCCACGCCTGCGCACTATGAAGTCCCTACAGGAGTTCCTGGGCATGGTGAACTTCTACAATCGTTTCCTCCCCCATGCGGCCCGACTCATGCAACCATTGTACAATGCCTTGCAGGGCAGGAGGCCGGCGGACATGTTAGATTGGTCCCCAGAGATGACTGATGCCTTTGATGCTGCCAAGACCGCGCTGGCCAACGCTGCTCTGCTGGCGCACCCGTCTCCGACCCCCCCTGTTGCTCTTACTACGGACGCCTCTGATTACGCCGTGGGGGCTGTCTGTGAACAGTGGGTGGGCGGAGCCTGGCAACCGCTGGCCTTTTTCAGCAGGAAGCTCCATGACAACGAGAGGAAATACAGCGCCTTCGACAGGGAGCTACTGGCTCTTTTCCTCGCCACCGAGAGAGAGAGAGGGGTTAGAAGTGCTCCTTGTCATTACCCCGCTCTCAGGTGACCAACGAGCCCGGTCGTTTCCATGTCAAGTTGAACAGACAAGACAAGTAAGGCCCAAGATGGCAAAATAGGCAATTCAGGCAGGCTATGTTCTGCATACAGCAGTCTCTCTTCTCAGGGTGAAGACATAACCCGGTTGCCTGGGCTCTTGCTATGGATGACAAAGAAACTCACGGCGGGACTGGCAAATGCTTAGCGGTGGAGAATGGGACGTTGATGATGAAAAAGAAACAACTTTTGCAGAGGTCCTATACCTGTGACGCTTGCGGAGCGGGTTGTCAACACTGATGCAATGAGCAATTAATTGGTTGAGGTTGTGACACTCCTCATGAGGAACCAGCTCATCATTGATACTGTCGTTGAGTGCACACTGGAATGCCCCCTGCATCGCCACATCATTCAAGCCGCTCCTGGCTGAGAAGGTCTGACACTTGATGGCCAGGATGGAACAGCTGCAGTGACCCTGGCAAAGAGAAAAAGTCTGGGCCTTGCAGCCCAGTGGATGAACTGAGACCTTACCCATCTTCTGAGCTCTCGTTTTCTGTATGAGAAGCAGATTGCAGATCAATCCCCACAGGGCCCATGCCCAGGCGAGAGCAGCTTCTTTAACGGCTCCATTCAGGTGAGCGGTGGGTTGGTATGTCTGATGCTGTTGTTTGAAGACCAGGGAGCATAGCACTAGGAACACGACAGGACCCCAGGTCAGGAAAGTGGGGAGGAATAGCCGCTACCTCCTGCAGTGCTTGGTAGGAGGGATACCTGCCAGTGATGACTTTTTCTCTTGTTCACGTCACACAGGAAGAGGTGGAGGCCGTCATCAGAAAATTGAAGCCGTCCACCTGTGCACTGGACCCCTTCCCTTCAGCCCTGCTGAAGACCAACTTCTCTGCCGTCCCTCCACTCATCACAAAGATCATAAACCACTCCTTCCTGGCTGGCCATATCCCACCTGCATTAAAAACAGCTGTCATCAGACCACTATTGAAAAAACTCACCCTGGATCCAGAAGTTCTCTCCAACTACAGGCCCATCTCCAATCTTCAGTTCCTGTCAAAGGCTCTGGAGAAAACAGTTGCAGCACAACTTCAGGATCACCTCATACAAAATAATCTGTTTGAGAAATTTCAGTCTGGTTTCCGCCCTGGCGATAGTACAGAAACAGCTTTGTTCAGGGTCAACAACGACCTCCTGATGGCAGCAGACAAAGGTTCCCCATCATTTCTCATCCTCTTGGATTTAACAGCTGCTTTTGACACAGTCGACCACAATATCCTCCTCCACCACCTGCTATACACCATTGGACTCACAGGAAATACACACAACTGGGTCACCTCTTACCTCACCGGCAGAACCAAGCACGTCGCCCTTGGCAAAGCCAAATCACACACCCACAGTGTCACCTGCGGTGTCCCCCAGGGCTCGGTGTTGGGCCCCACCCTTTTCTCCATCTACATGCTTCCCCTGGGCAGCGTCATCAGCAGGCATGGGTTATCTTAACTTTGCTATTCTGATGACACACAGCTATACCTCAGAACCACCCCCCCACTTCATCTTGCCCCCTGCCAACATCCACACTGACCACCTGCCTGGAGGAGATAGAGGCATGGAGGAAGCTCAACTTTCTTCAATTGAACAGCTCTAAAACAGAAGCCATCCTCATCGGTACATCACATCAGCTCTGCCACTCCCACATCACCAATATAACTTTCTCTGGCAAAAACATTCCCCCTGCCACATCTGTCACCAACCTGGGTGTTTAAATGAACCAGCAACTGAACTATGACACCCACATCAATCACCTCCGCAAGACCGCATTCTACCACCTCAAAAACGTTGCCAAACTCCGGCCTACACTCACCCAGGCGGATGCAGATAGGCTCGTCCACGCCTTTGTCTCCACCAGGTTGGATTACTGCAATGCACTCCTCATCGGGATCTCTGGCAAGAGCATCCAGAAGCTCCAGTACATACAAAACAGCCCTGCCAGGATCCTGATGAGGGTGCGCAAATATGAACACATCACCCCCATCCTCAAATCCCTTCACTGGCTCCCTGTCACATTCAGAATTGAATACAAGGTCTCCCTCCTCACCCACCAGTGCCTCAACGGACATCCCCCCCCCCCCCTACCTCAAGGAGCTCCTAACCCCCCAGACCACCTCTCGCACCCTTCGCTCTGCATCAGCACACACCATCAGACCACCTAAGACCAAGCTCCACACCGTAAGCGATCAGGCTTTCTCCGCTGCTGCCCCAAGACTATGGAACGCCCTCCCTGACTACCTGAAGGCCCCACAGACTACAGCTGTTTTTAAACTAAACCTAAAGACCTTTTAAAAAGCCTTTTGCTAATTTGTCTCTTACTGTATATGTATTATATGTTTTAACAACCTTTTTTTTGTCTCTTTTAAACTCTGTAGCACTTTGAGATTTTCAAATGTAAAGTGCTCTACAAATAAAATGTATTATTATTATTATTATTATCATTATTATCATTATTATTATTATTATTATTATTATTATTATTATTATTATTATGTTTGTGGTTCCACTAGTTGTGTTTAGCAAGATGAATGAGCACTTTTTGTGTCCGGCCTGATCATCACAAGATTAAATGGATGTCCTCTTTGTTCTGGTCACTGACCACTGTTGAGCCCTTCTTGGTGCCATCTTCTCCCAGGACCTGAAGCTGGAGCTCAACATCAGCTCTATCTAATAAGCAGAGACTGTACGGCCTGCGGCCACTGAAGAGGTCCAACCTGCTTGGTTAGAAGCCATCTGCCTTCATGTTACGGTTCAGTTCATATTTCAGCAGAATGAGATGGTTTTTGCTCTGTATTTGTGCATGAATCATGTATTTTGTTGTAAGCAGTGTAGGGACCTTAAAGGCCCACTATGCAACTTTTTTAGCCAGAATTACATTAATTATGCTGGTTGAGAGTTATTCTGATGGTTCTGCAACCATTTCTGGGTCGTTTGGTGGGTGTGTCATTGCCCCATGTCACCTCTCCAAGGAAAAAGCGCATATGCAACTTGCTCTGTTCGGACCGACACAATCCGGATGTGACGCAGCGGAAATATCCAATCGCGCCTCGAAAATGTAGTCGGATTGTAGTTTCGAAAATGCTTTACGGCACAGACAAACACCCAAACATGGCACCGGCTAGATATAAACAGCCAGTTGCGAGGCAATTGTTGCATTCATCATGGATCAATCGACTGATAAGGGACCCAAGAGGCGACTGTCGGTGGAACAAAAGAAGAATGGACCAGAAAAGAGATCAGACACGAGTGAAAGGGGAACTATGCAACTTTTTTGGCTTGATTTACCTTAATATAACAGGCTAAGAGTCATTGCGATGGTTCTATTATACATTTTTGTTCAATTGTTCGTTGTTTCGACTCCCCCTTGCGCATCTTGGCGGAGAAAAGGAATATGTTTCTGCCGGCGACCCGCCGCCCACTCTCGCGGGAGTCTCGGGTCTCGCGAAGTGACGATTGACGAATTGCTTTACGGCACAGACCCCCAAACACGGAACCGGCTCGATATAAACACAAGTAACTAAGGGATTGTTACATTCATCATAGATCAGCCGACTAAAAAGAGACAGAGAAACCCAATGTCGGAGGAACAGAAGAAGAGAAAAGGGAGACTGACCAACAGAGAGGCCAGACACGAGTAAACGTTGGGCAATCTTTTCAGGAATAGCGTGAACTGAAAGAAAAAGAAGACTGCAAATCAGACGCCGACTTGGCCGTGTTGCTTTTGAAATTGAAAGTACCCTTGGGTGAACTTTGTCTTCGTGGTATTCTTGATGTTGATAGTCTCTGTACAAATGTGTTTTCTTAACCGTTTTGTTGTGAGCCCTGTATGTTTCTAGCTTGCTTGGTTGCAACCATATAAACACCTTTGTTTCTATGGGTGTTTTTCTGTTCGTCTGTCTCGTCCGGTCCCCCAGATACAGACTGAATCCCCGAATCCAGGTTCTTGTTTATTTAGATTATTATGTTGGCCAACACTCTTACACTGATTGTTCTGTTCAAGCTAAGTTAAAACAATTATAATCTAGGATATAAATTCTCCCCGTCAACTATAAAAAAGGATGGATTTATGTTTATTGCAATACAAATACACCATTTTAAAAATGTATAACCTTGCCTACACTTTATGAACATCTACTTCGGACATGTCTCCACGCATTCGCCGGCTTCTTTGAAAACAAATGCACATGCTCGCGTAGAAGTGCATGGGGAAGGGTCGTCAACGAGTTGTTACGACAGTGTTGTAAAATATCTACTACGAAGCTGTAGGGGGCGCTGTGTAGAGAAATGTGCGTGCCAAAACCAAGAAAACAGCGAGGAAATGCCCGAAGTTGCATAGTGGGCCTTTAATTCTAAGCATTTAGAAAAAACTGTTGACAAATATTTATTTGTGATTATGCAGCTGATGCCAGACCTTTGATGAGCCGCTTATTGTGTTGGAAACGAGTGCGATGACAGTTTTGTCTGTGTAAGTGTTTCTGGCTGACCGCCTGTTTTTAAGAGGGATGGCTGCTAGTAAAATTAAGTGGTTTTATGCGACACCTAATATCCAACAATTTGGTGATAATGTTGCACTGGAATGATCTTCCTAATTTCATTTATCTTCCCCAATGGTTTTATAACCAGATTCCAAAGAAGAATGAGTCTTTGGAAAATGTTTTGAAAATGTATGAAAAATTAAACAAAAAGGCTTTCACAAGGATAGCTATGACTTTCTCACTTTCTCAACAGCTGTCTTTCCAACAACCAACGCAATCAGATCAGATGAAATTTGCCAGTTAACTTCTTCAACCAAAAAAACGATTTCCTTTTATTTTGTCGAAGTAGCCCTCCTTTGCTTCCTTTTTCATGTTATTTGGGTAAAAATCGTGCATTTGTTGCACGTGCATTGTTGCATGTTCACATGGTCCAGTCGTTTTTTAATCATGGTGACCCATATCTTAAATCCAATGCTCCAGAACCGTTTAGGCTGTATTGGTGTTTGGCAGCTGTATTGATTTATTTTGGTTCAGATCAATGGTTGGAATCCATTCATCAGTAGTTCTGACTAATTAAGCGATTTTTCGATACTTACCGGTTAATCCTTACTACCCTAATATACATATATGTGTATATATATATATACACATTTTGATTGTAACGTACAAATGTAGTACAAACTATGGCTGCATTTCTAAGTCATATACATTCATTTGATTGTTTCCATGTCAACTTATTTTTCACAAAGTCAAACAAACGAAAACACCCAGATCAGTAAAAGTATCCCTGAAGCACCGTACCGCTGAAACCTCTTCTTCTTGGATGAATTCTCCAGGGTGAACTCTTTGGATCTTGCCTTCTTTCCCTCCAGGATCACCCAGCCATTCTCCTTGGTCTCTGCATCATCGGTGTCTGCCGTGGTAACACTAATCTCATATTCTGGAAGAAAGAAAGAAACACGTTCCTTCTAGGAAGTATGTCTATTCCCTCTATGTCGGAACTGTTACATGAAAATGCTTGCATCATATAATAATTAATAAATAATTATATCGTAGCCTCATCCACTCGCCCAATTGAGTTTTCTTTGGTAGAAAGGAGAGACGAAAGCAAGCATAAATCCACCTGTTGTCGGTTTCTGGCCCAGGCTCTGTGCCTCCTTCCCCTAAAGTTGTGCTACAACATAGTTGGACTGCGGGATCCATGACCAAGATGAATGTCAATATAGATTTAGATATGCAGGTGAACATACAATTAATAGTTTAATATCTAGGCCAACAAAACAGAAGACTCACACCCAAGACACAATCAAGATCCCATAATTTAAAAACCTCTCAGAATTTAAGAATTGTTTAAATAAAGACGCTCAATACAAATAACCCGGCCTATCATTAATTCCCTTTGATAGTCTTTAGTCGTTTATTCGTCCCTTGATCTGACAGGACCTTAGCATGACGTTGTGAGGTCCCAGTCTTACTGGTCTTCTCGTTGAAGTCCAGCTTGTCGTTGTTGGCACAGGGCAGCTCCCTCATGATCTGCCCATCGTCCTCGTTTTTGGCCAGCCAGCGGTCGCACGGAAAGCGGAACGTCTGGTCCATCACCTCGTCCTTCACGTCGATGTACTCGATGTGCCAGCCGGGAGCAGGACCTGCGGCCAGCCGGGGAGATAAAGGAATACACATTTAGAGTTCTTTGTAGGACGATAGAACTAAGATTAAGATGTACCTCATGCATCCCGGTTGAACATGTCTCACAGCAGAAGTACAGGAAATTAACAACAACTAGAAATCCTACAGTTCCTGAAGAAATTGTACTACTTTGCTTATATGTGCGTATATTCATATGTTATTTTATGTATGTGTATACATGTAAACTGATGTTTATGTATATTTTATTGTAAGTTTACTTTGTATGTGTACTTACGTATATATACATGTGTATATATACATATCTATACGTATATGTGTATGTGCATGTATAAGTCTTAGTATGCCTACATATGTTTAGCTATGTTTATGTATTTGCAATATGTATGCGTACATATATATAGGTTTGTGTACGTATGTATGTATGCACGTATGTAAACGTGTGTTTGGCTATGTGTAGGTATGTCTAGGTGTACACATTTGTATATGTACTTATTTATACAAATGTATGTGTACTTGTGAATATGCATGTGTACGTGTATGCATTTATTAGATGTAGATTAGATATTAGACACATTAGATATATTACATATGAGAAATCAGCTCATCATGCTGAACATTTTGATACATAAAATGTGTGGGAAATATTGAGGGAGAAAATTGAGTTCATACATTTTCCTTGGTTTCAATATTTTGATGGGCCAGACACATGAGATTTCTGATTAACTTTAACTTCAAAACTTCAAAACCAAATGTAATATTGCTTGTGAAAGCTATAGCACATGATTCCACTATAGTACCTAGAATATGATATGACATGTCTTTCCATGTTATTGTTTGTGCGAGTAGTTGATGGCGACCAAAAAAAGTGTAAAAGAAAGAAGAGGTATGCAAGAGAACAGGACTTGTCTGCGTGCAGCAGTGCAATAATACTTCTGCAGTGCCGGCACCACTGAACTTTGACTGCCCAGCCCAATCTTGATGGTCCATTTTACTGCACTGCTGCAAGAGTGTGATATTGACTCTTGAAGGCTTTGGTGTGGCATTTTACTGAAAAACCTCATGGTCCATCTTCACTGTTCATATGCTTGTAATATGCAAGAGTAATTCAACTCCAATTTCACATTACATACAATGTGACGATAAGTTATCCTATTAAATGGCTTTTGATATAATATCAGAATTTTAAGAACACACGTGACCTGTGTAAACTAATTACTATTCATTAGTACAAATCTACTATAATTGAATTATATTAAATACAATTTCTAGTTATTACGCGGAAAAAAAACAAAGCAAACAAAGAGTGTGTTTTCTGACCTTTGTTGTCATGCCACACACGTACTTTGGAGAGCTCTCCTAAGCTGAGGATGTCTGAAAAGCGGAACGTGTCCACCTGCTTCCGTTCAAACTTGTTGGATTTGCTGGAGTCTCTCAAGGTCAGAGTTCCCGTGTCTCCATTCTCTCCGAAGATAATGAGCCAAACATTGGCGTCCGTGCCAGCCGCTGAGAACATAAATATAAAGAGTCTGCTTAACTCTTCCTCCTTACGATATCACAGGTTCACCTAAAACAACACAATCAATGAAACCCTGCTGGGATACAGACAAATACCAAAACATTAGAATTGAACAAATGTTCCGAATCTCAACCAGTACTTCAGTACTCCTGTTTCAGTCACAACATTTTACAAAATATATCTAGATAGTTTCCACTAATTGAAACACATCATGGTCGGTTTGAGTCAGTATTCATATAGTCTATGTGCAATACAACTTCTAAACATGGCTGGCCATGGCATTTGGACCTGCTTTTTACTGTTGTAGAGCTTTACGATGGCTCTATAGAGAGGAGTGTTACTGCCCGACGGCTTGGCGCCCGGTCCAGGGGCAGGTCTGCACCGCTAGACACACGGACTAACACCAGCCTCCGTAGACATAACAATGGAACTAGGTAGCCTGTGTAATTGCATATGTTGTTTACTTTAATTATTTAAGCTTTGCTTTTACAGGTTGTGTAATCTAGCCACCCCATTTGTTTACTAGTGTCACCTGGCCCAGTCTGATAAGACTCTGGGCCTGGGTAAGGCTTCACACCTGTGGCACTTTAAGTAATCAGTGGGCACAGGTTAAACCAGCCATCTCCATACATACAGGGGAGATCTCATGGATGGCAGCGGAGCACCCCTGCCATGTTCATTATCATCCTTTGCAATAAACCGGATTATCACCACCACCCTGTGCCCTTTTTCTTGAGGAGCCCAAAATAAGTCACCTAGGTTGAGTGCGGCATGAAGTGGTCACAAGAAGCCCCTTATGCATATAACTCATGCATGAAACTCTGGCCTTTAGGTAAACATCTCCCTCCTTTCATGTTGGGACAATAGCCTTCTCGGGAGGGGGTGAAACTGTTAAAAGACCCCAAACCACAAAGACAGTTAGCTTAGCTCGGGGCTCACTATGCTGGACTGCTATATGCATACATTTAATTAGTTATTTTCAACAGCAAATGTTTGCTTTTGCATTTAGAAGTCTCATCTGTCCTAGTAACGCAGTATCTCATAAAGGAATGGCCTAGACACGAGTGAGACCACTGATACCACCAAACCTCAGACCGCTCACAGTGGGCTGACTGGAAGCAGAAGTAACCAGTATACATTGTATAGGGACTGTAGTTTAGGGGCTTTACTGTATGTATATGTAGGGGTTGTACTGTATGTATGTATAGGGACTGTACTGTATGTATATGTAGGGGTTGTACTGTATGTATGTATAGGGACTGTACTGTATGCATATGTTTGGGCTGTACTGTATAGGGACTGTAATGTATGTATATGGTCTCTACTGTATGTAGTGTATGTATAGGGGCTGTACTGTATGTATAGGGACTGTACTGTATGTATAGGGGCTGTACTGTATGTATATGTAGGGACTGTACTGTATGTATAGGGACTGTACGGTATGTATAGGGATTGTACTGTATGTATATGGACTGTACTGTATGTATAGGGACTGTACTATATGTATAGGGACTGTACGGTATATATATGGACTGTACTGTATGTATATGTGGGGACTGTACTGTATGTATATGGACTGTATGTATGTATAGGGACTGTACTGTATATGTAGGGGCTGTACTGTATGTATAGGGACTGTAATGTATGGATATGTAGGGTTGGACCGACCTGAAACGTCGCTGGTCTTGACATTGATGATGTATTCTGTGAGCTCCACCATCTCCTCGCCGTCCACCACTGCCGCCATCTCAGAGACCAGGGTGTGCTTGGGCCCCAGCGTCCTGGACAGCCAGTCCTCGTAGGTGAACAGGCACTCTTCTTCTGTGGTCAGGTTACGCAGAGTCACCTGGAAGAACACAGTGGAGCTTCAGCTAGTGAACGATGCAGAAGAGCACCAACAGGATGGTTTGGGAGGGCACATGTGATCACATGTCATTTATCAAGTAATGAGCAGATGAGTGCACAGTTTAGTCAGAACTTAGTATGTACCATTCCATGATGTGGCTAGATGATCATGTGTCAATAAATTCCTCTGAATTTTGTGTTTTTTTTCCGAGGACGTCTTTGGTAATCTTTGCCTTGAAGCACGAGGAGAGCCTTCAACTGTCTCATTAACTGTCATGATAACATGATTTAATGAAGCACCAATAGAACTGCCTCATTAATGCATGATATAATGAGTTAATGAAGCATCAATAGAGCCTCAACTATCTCATTAACTCATACTATCATGAGAGTTATGAAGCACCAATAGAGCCTTCAACTGTCATTAACTCATGATATCATGAGAGTTAGTGAAGGACCAAGAGAGCTTTCAACTGTCTCATTAACTCATGATATTATGAGTTAATAAAGAATCAAGAGAGCCTTCAACTGTCTCATTAACTCATGATAGCATGAGTTAATAAAGCACCAAGGGACCTTTAACTGTCTCATTAACTCATGATGGAATGAGTTAATAAAGCACCAAGGGACCTTCAACTGTCTCATTAACTCATGATATCATGAGTTAATAAAGTACCAAGAGAGCTTTCAACTGTCTCATTAACTCATGATATCATGAGTTAATAAAGCACCATGAGAGCCTTCAACTGCCTCATTAACTCATGATATCTTGCCTCTGAAACTTTTGAGCAAATACACAAATTTGTGTTGTGTTGTTGGATGTTGGGGTTTGTGGGTTGTCATTGGTTGAGGACAGTACTTGGTGTGGTTCCTGACTGTTCCTGACTGCTCTCTTCCAATAGCTCATACCATATTTCAGGCTAACTTTAAAGTATTTTTTTCAAGGAAATTAGAAAACTATAAAAAATTATTATCTTGTCTATAATTTTTTAACTAGTGTACTGATAATAGTAGTAATAGGTATTCTCAAGTCTCAATAATCAAAAAAACATAACAATATTTTATATTGGTTACATTACAAAATATAAAGATGAATCATAAACATAAAAATAACATGGCCTCTCTGATGTCTACTCAGTGATTGTTATGGTGTCTGTATTTCAAATGAATGTGTTCCATTTTTCTATTTTTTATTAATCCAAATCTGTATCTATTGAACATATAAAGGCAGACAAACACAGATTTTGTTTTTCTCTGTTGATTGAAACTAATACGTCCTCTACACACCAATACGTCACCCACCAACAGGGGGCGCCATGTAACAACACGGTACACGCTCACATGGTAGGTAATGGTTACCATGATGGTAGGTAATGGTTACCATGATGGTAGGTAATGGTTACCATGATGGTGAGTGCCTACATCGTAGGTTCCCATGGTGTGGTAGCTTGCCTTATCGAGGAACCAGTCGGGTCGGCTGCCCGTGCCATCGATGCGGACCCTCATCTTCTTCAGTGGAGCGATGTCATCAATCTCTAAGTTGAAGGTGTCCTGTTGGCCCCGCTCAAACCTTAC